>NW_027182875.1:780000-890000 GCF_041146395.1 Eulemur rufifrons
GGTAGGGGTAGGGGTAGGGGGTAGGGGTACGGGTAGGGGGTAGGGTTAGGGGTTAGGGTTAGGGTTAGGGGTTTGGGTTAGGGGTTAGGGGTAGGGGTAGGGGTAGCGGTAGGGGTTAGGGTTAGGGTTAGGGGTTGGGGTTAGGGGTTAGGGTTAGGGGTTAGGGTTAGGGTTTAGGGTTAGGGTTAAGGTTTAGGGGTTCGGGTTGGGGTTAGGTTTAGGGGTTAGGGTTAGGGTTAGGGGTTAGTGTTAGGGTTAGGGGTAGGGTTAGGGTTAGGGTTAGGGGTTAGGGTTAGGGTTAGGGGGTAGGGGTAGGGGTAGGGGTAGGGGGTATGGTTAGGGGTTAGTGTTGCGGTTGGGGTTGGGGTTGGTGTTAGGGTTAGGGGTTAGGGTTAGGGTTAGGGGTTAGGGTTAGGGTTAGGGATAGGGTTGAGGTTTACGGTTAGGGTTAATATGAGGGGTTAGGGTTAGGTACAGGGTTAGGGTTAAGTGTTAGGTTTAGGGTTGAAGATTAGGATTAGGGTTAGTATTAAAGGTTACCGTGAGAGTTAACGCTTAGGGTTAAGGTTAAGAATTAGTGTTTAGGGTTAAGGTTAGGGTTAGTTTTAGGGTTAGAGTTATGTCCTATGGTTTGTGTTAGAGGTTAGGGTTAGGTTTACTGGTCACGGTTAGGGTTACGTTTAGGGGTTAGCATTAGGGTTAGGGTTAAGGGATAGGATTAGGTTAAGTGTTGGGCTTAGGGTTAGGGTTTAGTGTTAGGGTTATCATTAAGGATTAGGGTTAGGGTTAGGGTTAAATGCTTGGGTGCGGGTAATGGTTAGGGTCAGGGTTAAGGTTCACGGATAGGGTTAGTGTTAAGGGTTACGGGTAGGTTTAGGGTTCAGGGTTAGAGTTAGCATTAGGGCTTAAGCTTAGGATTAGGCGGTAGGTTAGATTTAGGGTTAGATATAGGCGTTAGGATAAGGGCTAGCGTTAGGGTTAAGAGATAGGGTTAGGTTTAATGCTTAGCATTAGGGTTAGGGTTTGGGATTAAAGTAAGTGTTAGGGGTTAGCTTTAAGGATCAAAGGTTAGGGTTATTTTTAGCTGTAGTGTTAGGGTTAGGGATAAGGGATCCCATTAGCATTAAGGGTCTTCCTTACTGTAGGGTTAATGGTTAGGCTTAGAGTTAAAGCTTAAGGTTAGGATCAGTGTTAAGATTTAGGGTGAGGGTTAACGGTTAGGGTAAAGGTAAAGCGTTAGGGTTAGGGATTAGTGATTAGGGTTTTTGGTTAGTGTTAGGGTTAGCGGTTAGGAGTTAGTGTTTTATGAAGGGGTATGGTTAGAATTAGGATTGGGGTTAGAGTTAGGGTGAGGTATAGGGGTTAGGTTTAGGGGTTAGTTTTCGGGTAAAAGGATAGGATTAGGGTTACGGGTTGGGCTTAGGTTTAGGGTTAAAGTTTACTGCTAGGGTTAGGGATAGGGTTCAGGGTTAGCTTTACGGGTTCTGGTTAGGGTTTGGTGTTAGGTTTGTGTCAGGATTAGGTCTAGTCGTGAGAGTAAGGTTTAGGGTTAGCTTTAAGAGCTAGAGTTAGGCTTAATGGTTAGGATTAGGATTACGGTTAAGGGATAGGGTAAGGCTTAGGGGTTAGGGTGAAGGGTTAGGGTCAAGGGTTAGGGTTTTTGTTAGACATAGCGTTGGGGTTAAAAGTAAGGGTTACTGTCAGTGTTAGGGTTGTAGGTAGGGTTACGGTTAGGGTTAGCGGTTTAGAATTAGGGTTAGGGATTAGGTGTCACAGTGATGACAAGGATATAGGGTTAGAATTATGGGATAGGGTTTGTTCTCAGGAAATGGGTTATGCATTAACGTTAGGATAAGAGGTTAAAGTTAGGTGCACGGTGAGGTTTACGTGTTAAGGGGAGATATAGGAACAGGGTTGGGTGTTATGTTCAGGGTTAGGGTTATCTGTTAAAGGTATTGTTTATGCTTAGCGCACGGGCCCTGTCTGCATTAGGCGGGCGGGGGGAGTTTAGGGGGCTGGGATTGTACCCGGGAACCCACTCTATCATACTCTGGGTATGGGCCCGTGGGTTTCATGCAGGACACAGTGGTAGAGCCTCCTTTCACGCATGGCATGGGAGGATTGCAGGCTTTCTAAACTCTAAGAAAGCAAGAAGTCTGAGAATTAGATTTAGGGTTAGGATTATGGTTAGGGTTAAGGATGAAGTTTAGTGTTAGGGTGAGGGCTTAGGGTTAGGGATTAGGGTTAGGGTTAAAGGATACTCTTAGGTTTAACTGTTACACTTTGGTTTAGGGTTGACGTTTACGGTTAGGGTTAAGATGAGGGGTTAGGGTTTGGTACAGGGTTAGGGTTAAGTGTTAGGTTTAGGGTTGAAGATTAGGATTAGGGTTAGGATTAAAGGTTAGCGTGAGAGTTTACGCTTAGGGTTAAGGTTAAGAGTTAGGGTTTAGGGTTAGGGTTAGGGTTAGGGTTCGTTTCAGGGTTAGAGTTATGTGCTATGGTTTGTGTTAGAGGTTAGGGTTAGGTTTATTGTTCACGGTTAGGGTTACGTTTAGGGGTTAGCATTAGGGTTAGGGTTAGGGTTAAGGGATAGGATTAGGGTTAAGTGTTGGGCTTAGGGTTAGGGTTTAGTGTTAGGGTTGTCATTAAGGATTAGGGGTAGGGTCAGGTTTAAATGCTTGAGTGCGGGTAATGGTTAGGGTCAGGGTTAAGGTTCACGGATAGGGTTAGTGTTAAGGGTTACAGGTAGGTTTAGGGTTCAGGGTTAGATTTAGCATTAGGGCTTAAGGTTAGGATTAGGTGGTATGTTAGATTTAGGGTTAGATCTACGCGTTAGGGTAAGGGCTAGCGTTAGGGTTAAGAGATAGGGTTAGGTTTAATGCTTAGGATTAGGGTTAGGGTTTGGGGTTAAGGTAAGTGTTAGGGATTAGGTTTAAGAATCAAAGGTTAGGGTTATTTTTAGCAGTAGTGTTAGGGTTAGGGATAAGGGATCCCATTAGCATTAAGGGTCTTCCTTACTGTATGGTTAAGGGTTAGGCTTAGAGTTAAAGGTTAAGGTTAGGGTCAGTGTTAAGATTTAGGGTGAGGGTTAACGGTTAGGGTAAAGGTTAAGCGTTAGGGTTAGGGATTAGTTATTAGGGTTTTTGAATAGTGTAAGGGTTAGCGGTTAGGAGTTAGTGTTTTATGAAGGCGTATGGTTAGAATTAGGATTGGGGTTAGAGTTAGGGTGAGGTATAGGGGTTAGGTTTAGGGGTTAGCTTTACGGTAAAAGGATAGGATTAGGGGTACGGGTTGGGCTTAGGTTTAGGGTTAAAGTTTACTGCTAGGGTCAGGGATAGGGTTCAGGGTTAGCTTTAGGGGTTCTGGTTAGTGTTAGGTGTTAGGTTAGTGTCAGGGTTAGGTCTAGTCGTGAGGGTAAGGTTTAGGGTTAGCTTTAAGAGCTAGGGTTAGGTTTAATGGTTAGGATTAGGATTAGGGTTAAGGGATAGGGTAAGCCTTAGGGGTTAGGGTGAAGGGTTAGGGTCAAGGGTTAGGGTTTTTGTTAGGCATAGCGTTGGGGTTAGAAGTAAGGGTTACTGTCAGTGTTAGGGTTGTAGGTAGGGTTACGGTTAGGGTTAGCGGTTTAGAACTAGGGTTAGGGATTAGGTGTCACAGTGATTACAAGGATATAGGGTTAGAATTATGGGATAGGGGTTGTTTTCAGGAAATGGGTTATGCATTAACGTTAGGATAAGAGGTTAAAGTTAGGCGCACGGTGAGGTTTACGTGTTAAGGGGAGAAATAGGAACAGGGTTGGGTGTTATGTTCAGGGTTAGGGTTATCTGTTAAAGGTATTGTTTATGCTTAGCGCACGGGCCCTGTCTGCATTAGGCGGGCGGGGGGAGTTTAGGGGGCTGGGATTGTACCCGGGAACCCACTCTATCATACTCTGGGTATGGGCCCGTGGGTTTCATGCAGGACACAGTGGTAGAGCCTCCTTTCACGCATGGCATGGGAGGATTGTAGGCTTTCTAAACTCTAAGAAAGCAAGAAGTCTGAGAATTAGATTTAGGGGTGGGATTATGGTTAGGGTTAAGGATGAAGTTTAGTGTTAGGGTGAGGGCTTAGGGTTAGGGATTAGGGTTAGGGTTAAAGGTTACTCTTAAGTTTAACGGTTACATTTTTTTTAGGGTTGAGGTTTACGGTTAGGGTTAAGATGAGTGGTTAGGTTTAGGTACAGGGTTAGGGTTAAGTGTTAGGTTTAGGGTTGAAGATTAGGATTAGGGTTAGGATTAAAGGTTAGCGTGAGAGTTAACGCTTAGGGTTAAGGTTAAGAGTTAGGGTTTAGCGTTTGGGTTAGGGTTAGGGTTAGTTTTAGGGTTAGAGTTATGTGCTATGGTTTGTGTTAGAGGTTAGGGTTAGGTTTACTGGTCACGGTGAGGGTTACGTTTAGGGGATAGCATTAGGGTTAGGGTTAAGGGATAGGATTAGGGTTAATTGTTGGGCTTAGGGTTAGGGTTTAGTGTTAGGGTTGTCATTAAGGATTAGGATTAGGGTCAGGGTTAAATGCTTGGGTGCGGGTAATGGTTAGGGTCAGGGTTAAGGTTCACGGATAGTGTTAGTGTTAAGGGTTACGGATAGATGTAGGGTTCAGGGTTAGAGTTAGCATTAGGGCTTAAGTTTAGGATTAGGCGGTAGGTTAGATTTAGGGTTAGATCTACGCGTTAGGGTAAGGGCTAGCGTTAGGGTTAAGAGATAGGTTTAGGTTTAATGCTTAGGATTAGGGTTAGGGTTTGGGGTTAAGGTAAGTGTTAGGGGTTAGGTTTAAGGATCCAAGGTTAGGGTTATTTTTAGCTGTAGTGTTAGGGTTAGGGATAAGGGAACCCATTAGCATTAAGGGTCTTCCTTACTGTATGGTTAAGGGTTAGGCTTAGAGTTAAAGGTTAAGGTTAGGGTCAGTGTTAAGATTTAGGGTGAGGGTTAACGGTTAGGGTAAAGGTTAAGCGTTAGGGTTAGGGATTAGTGATTAGGGTTTTTGGTTAGTGTTAGAGTTAGCGGTTAGGAGTTAGTGTTTTATGAAGGCGTATGGTTAGAATTAGGATTGGGGTTAGAGTTAGGGTGAGGTATAGGGGTTAGGTTTAGGGGTTAGTTTTAGGGTAAAAGGATAGGATTAGGGTTACGGGTTGGGCTTAGGTTTAGGGTTAAAGTTCACTGCTAGGGTTAGGGATAGGGTTCAGGGTTAGCTTTAGGGGTTCTGGTTAGGGTTAGGTGTTAGGTTAGTGTCAGGGTTAGGTCTAGTCGTGAGGGTAATGTTTAGGGTTAGCTTTAAGAGCTAGGGTTAGGTTTAATGGTTAGGATTAGGATTAGGGTTAAGGGTTAGGGTAAGGCTTAGGGGTTAGGGTGAAGGGTTAGGGTCAAAGGTTAGGGTTTTTGTTAGGCAAAGCGTTGGGGTTACAAGTAA
Source organism: Eulemur rufifrons (assembly GCF_041146395.1). NCBI lineage: Eukaryota > Metazoa > Chordata > Mammalia > Primates > Lemuridae > Eulemur > Eulemur rufifrons. The sequence goes on from NW_027182875.1 coordinate 785,441, forward strand.
GGGTTACTGTCAGTGTTAGGGTTGTAGGTAGGGTTACGGTTAGGGTTAGCGGTTTAGAATTAGGGTTAGGGATTAGGTGTCACAGTGATGACTAGGAGATAGGGTTAGAATTATGGGATAGGGTTTGTTCTCAGGAAATGGGTTATGCATTAACGTTAGGATAAGAGGTTAAAGTTAGGCGCACGGTGAGGTTTACGTGTTAAGGGGAGAAATAGAAACAGGGTTGGGTGTTATGTTCAGGGTTAGGGTTATCTGTGAAAGGTATTGTTTATGCTTAGCGCACGGGCCCTGTCTGCATTGGGCGGGCGGGGGGAGTTTAGGGGGCTGGGATTGTACCCGGGAACCCACTCTATCATACTCTGGGTATGGGCCCGTGGGTTTCATGCAGGACACAGTGGTAGAGCCTCTTTTCACGCATGGCATGGGAGGATTGCAGGCTTTCTAAACTCTAAGAAAGCAAGAAGTCTGAGAATTAGATTTAGGGTTAGGATTATGGTTAGGGTTAAGGATGAAGTTTAGTGTTAGGGTGAGGGCTTAGGGTTAGGGATTAGGGTTAGGTTTAAAGGTTACTCTTAGGTTTAACGGTTACACTTTGGTTTAGGGTTCACGTTTACGGTTAGGGTTAAGATGAGGGTTTAGGGTTAGGTACAGGGTTAGGGTTAAGTGTTAGGTTTAGGGTAGAAGATTAGGATTAGGGTTAGGATTAAAGGTTAGCGTGAGAGTTAATGCTTAGGGTTAAGGTTAAGAGTTAGGGTTTAGGGTTAGGGTTAGGGTTAGGGTTATGTGCCATGGTCTTTGTTAGAGGTTAGGGTTAGGTTTACTGGTGACGGTTATGGTTACGTTTAGGGGTTAGCATTAGGGTTAGGGTTAGGGTTAGGGCTAAGGGATAGGATTAGGGTTAAGTGTTGGGCTTAGGGTTAGGGTTTAGTGTTAGGGTTATCATTAAGGACTAGGGGTAGGTTCAGGGTTAAATGCTTGGGTGCAGGTAATGGTTAGGGTCAGGGTTAAGGTTCACGGATAGGGTGAGTGTTAAGGGTTATGGGTAGGTTTAGGGGTCAGGGTTAGAGTTAGCATTAGGGCTTAAGGTTAGGATTAGGCGGTAGGTTATATTTAGGGTTAGATCTAGGCGTTAGGGTAAGGGCTAGCGTTAGGGTTAAGAGATAGGGTTAGGTTTAATGCTTAGGACTAGGGTTAGGGTTTGGGGTTAAAGTAAGTGTTAGGGGTTAGGTTTAAGGATCAAAGGTTAGGGTTATTTTTAGCTGTAGTGTTAGGGTTAGGGATAAGGGATCCCATTAGCATTAAGGGTCTTCCTTACTGTAGGGTTAAGGGTTAGGCTTAGAGTTAAAGCTTAAGGTTAGGGTCCGTGTTAAGATTTAGGGTGCGGGTTAACGGTTAGGGTAAAGGTTAAGCGTTAGGGTTAGGGATTAGTGATTAGGGTTTTTGGTTAGTGTTAGGGTTAGCGGTTAGGAGTTATTGTTTTATGAAGGGTTATGGTGAGAATTAGGATTGGGGTTAGAGTTGGGGTGAGGTATAGGGTTTAGGTTTAGGGGTTAGTTTTAGGGTAAAAGGATAGGATTAGGGTTACGGGTTGGGCTTAGTTTTAGGGTTAAAGTTTACTGCTAGGGTTAGTGATAGGGTTCAGGGTTAGCTTTAGGGGTTCTGGTTAGGGTTAGGTGTTAGGTTAGTGTCAGGGTTAGGTCTAGTCGTGAGGGTAAGGTTTAGGGTTATCTTTAAGAGCTAGGGTTAGGTTTAATGGTTAGGATTAGGATTAGGGTTAAGGGTTAGGGTAAAGCTTAGGGGTTAGGGTGAAGGGTTACGGTCAAGGGTTAGGGTTTTTGTTAGGCATAGCGTTGGGGTTAGAAGTAAGGGTTACTGTCAGTGTTAGGGTTGTAGGTAGGGTTACGGTTAGGGTTAGCGGTTTAGAATTAGGGTTAGGGATTAGGTGTCACAATGATGACTAGGAGATAGGGTTAGAATTATGGGATAGGGGTTGTTCTCAGGGAATGGGTTATGCATTAACGTTAGGATAATAGGTTAAAGTTAGGATCATGGTGAGGTTTACGTGTTAAGGGGAGAAATAGGAAGAGGGTTGGGTGTTATGTTCAGGGTTAGGGTTATCTGTTAAAGGTACTGTTTATGCTTAGCGCACGGGCCCTGTCTGCATTAGGCGGGCGGGGGGAGTTTAGGGGGCTGGGATTGTACCCGGGAACCCACTCTATCATACTCTGGGTATGGGCCCGTGGGTTTCATGCAGGACACAGTGGTAGAGCCTCCTTTCACGCATGGCATGGGCGGATTGCAGGCTTTCTAAACTCTAAGAAAGCAAGAAGTCTGAGAATTAGATTTAGGGTTAGGATTATGGTTAGGGTTAAGGATCAAGTTTAGTGTTAGGGTGAGGGCTTAATGTTAGGGATTAGGGTTAGGGTTAAAGGGTACTCTTAGGTTTAACAGTTACAGTTCGGTTTAGGGTTGAGGTTTACGGTTAGGGTTAAGATGAGGGGTTAGGGTTTGGTAGACGTTTAGGGTTAAGTGTTAGGTTTAGGGTTGAAGATTAGGATTAGGGTTAGGATTAAAGGTTAGCGTGAGAGTTAACGCTTAGGGTTAAGGTTAAGAGTTACGGTTTACGGTTAGGCTTAGGGTTAGATTTAGGTTTAGAGTTATGTGCTATGGTGTGTGTTAGGGGTTAGGGTTAGGTTTACTGTTCACGGTTAGGGTTGGGTTTAGGGGTTAGCATTAGGTTTAGGGATTATGTTTAGGGTAAGGGTCTAGAGTTAATGATGGGCTTTAGTCTCGGGGCTTAGTTTCAGGGTCAGGGGTTAGCGTTGGTGGTAGGGCTTAGCTTTAGCGGTCAGTTTAAGGGCACAGGACCTGGTTAATCTACGGTGAGAGGGGTGCGGTCTGAGTCACCACGAAAGCACAACATCATTCCCTGGGCCTTGGGACAGGACCTCCATGCAGGACTCAGGCGGAGCCTCATCTCACACATGGCATGGCTCTATTGAAGGCTTGCTTCACTCTGGGAATGGAAGTAGTGTGAGAATTAGGGTTAGGGTTGGGGTTAGGGTTGGGGTTTTTCGTGTTAGGGGTTAGGTTTCGAGTCAGGGTTAGGTGCTAGGGATTAGTGGTTAGGGTTAGAGTTAGTGTTAGGGGTAAGGTGTTAAGTCTGGGTTAGGGGGCCAGGGTAAGGTTTAGGGTTGGAGTTAGCGTTAGGTTTAGGGGTTAGGGTTAAGGGATAGGGTTAGGATTCAGGGTGAGGGTTAGAGGGTTAACAGTTGGAGTTAGGCTTAGGGGTTAGGGATAGTGTTAGGGTTAAGGGTTAGGAGCTTGGTTCAGGTTTAAGGTTAGCATTAGGGGTTGGGGTTAGTGTTAACTGTAGGTCAGTGTTGGGGTTAGATCTCTAGGCATTAGGGTAAAGGTTAGGGTTAGGGTTAATAGTTAGGGTTCTGTTTAATGGTTAGGATTGGGAATAGGTTAAGGGTTAGGGTTAAGTTTAGGGTTATGACGAAGGATCAACGGTTAGGGTTACTTTTAGGCGTAGGGTTAGGGTAAGGGGTTAGGGTTAGTGTTAGTGTTGTTGGTCGGGTTAAGGTTAGGGTTGGCGCTTCAGAATTAGGGATTAGGTGTTACGGTTATAGCTAGGAGGTAGGGTTATAATGACGGTATAGGGCTTGTTCTCAGGGTGTCATGCATTAACGTTAAGATATCGGGTTAAAGTTAGGGTTATGGTGAGGTTTACCTGTTAATGTGAGCAGTAGGATCAGGGTTAGGTGTTATGTTGTGGGTTAGGCTTATGGGTGAGGGGTAGGGTTTATGCTTAGGGCACGGGCCCTGTATGCCCTAGGAGGCAAAGTTAGGTGTCTGTGATGGTCGCTGGGAACCCACTCCACGGCACGCAGTGTATGGGCCTCTGGGTTTCATGCAGGACACTGTGGCAGAGCCTCCTTTCACGCATGGCGTGGGAGGATTGCAGGCTTTCTAAACTCTAAGAAAGCAAGAACTCTGAGAATTAGATGTAGGGTTAGGGTTATGGTTAGGGTTAAGGATGAAGTTTAGTGTTAGGGTGAGGGCTTAGGCTTAGGGATTACGGTTAGGGTTAAAGGTTACTCTTAGATTTAACGGTTACACTTTGGGTTAGGGTTGAGGTTTACGGTTAGGGTTAAGATGAGGGGTTAGGGTTTGGTACAGGGTTAGGGTTAAGTGTTAGGTTTAGGGTTGAAGATTAGGATTAGGGTTAGGATTAAAGGTTAGCGTCAGAGTTAACGCTCAGGGTTTACTGTTAGGGTTAGGGTTAGTTTTAGGGTTAGAGTTATGTGCTATGGTTTGTGTTAGAGGTTAGGGTTAGGTTTACCGTTCACGGTTAGGGTTACGTTTAGGGTTTAGCATTAGGGTTAAGGTTAGGGTTAAGGGATAGGATTAGGGTTAAGTGTTAGGTTTAGGGTTGAAGATTAGGATTAGGGTTAGGATTAAAGTTTAGCATGAGATTTAACGCTTAGGGATAAGGTTTAGAGTTAGGGTTTACTGTTAGGGTTAGGGTTAGTTTTAGGGTTAGAGTTATGTGCTATGGTTTGTGTTAGAGGTTAGGGTTAGGTTTACTGTTCACGGTTAGGGTTACGTTTAGGGTTTAGCATTAGGGTTAGGGATTAGTTTTAGGGTAAGGTTTTAGAGTTAGTGTTGGGCTTGAGGCTCGGGGCTTCGGTTCAGGGTCAGGGGTTAGGGTCGGTGGTACGGCCTAGCTTTAGTGGTGAGTTAAAGGGCACAACACCTGGTTAATCTCAGGTGAGAGGGGTGCGGTCGGAGTTATCACGAAAGCACAACATCATTCCCTGGGCCTTGGGACAGGACCTACATGCAGGACTGAGTCGGAGCCTCATCTCACACATGGCATGGCTGTATTGTAGGCTTCCTTCACTCTGGGAATGGAAGTAGTGTGAGAATTAGGGTTGGGGTTGGGGTTAGGGATTTCGAGTTAGGGGTTATGTTTCGAGTCAGGGTTAGGTGCTAGGGATTAGTGGTTAGGGTTAGAGTTAGTGTTAGGGGTTAGGTGTTAAGTCTGGGTTAGGGGGCCAGGGTAAGGTTTAGGGCTGGAGTTAGCGTTAGGGTTAGGGGTTAGGTTTAAGGGAGAGGGTTAGGATTCAGGGTGAGGGTTAGAGGGTTAACAGTTGGGGTTAAGCTTAGGGGTTAGGGATAGTGTTAGAGTTAAGGGTTAGAAGTATGGTTCAGGTTTATGTTTAGCATTAGGGGTTGGGGTTAGTGTTAACTGTAGGTCAGTGTTGGGGTTAGATCTCTAGGCATTAGGGTAAAGGTTAGGGTTAGGGTTAAGTGTTAGGGTTATGTTTAATGGTTAGGATTGGGAATAGGGTTAAGGGTTAGGGTTAAGGTTAGGGGTTATGACTAAGGATCAACCGTTAGGGTTACTTTTAGGCATAGGTTTAGGGTAAGAGGTTAGGGTTAGTGTTAGTGTTGTTGGTCGGGTTAAGGTTAGGGTTGGCATTTCAGAATTAGGGATTAGGTGTTACGGTTATGGCTAGGAGTTAGGGTTATAATGACGGTATAGGGCTTGTTCTCAGGGTGTCATGCATTAACGTTAAGATATCGGGTTAAAGTTAGGGTTACGGTGAGGTTTACCTGTTAAGGTGAGCAGTAGGGTCAGGGTTATGTGTTATGTTCTGGGTTAGGCTTATGGTTGAATGGAGGGTTTATGCTTAGGGCACGGGCCCTGTATGCCCTAGGAGGCAAAGTTAGGTGTCTGTGATGGTCGCTGGGAACCCACTCTATCGTACGCAGTGTATGGGCCTCTGGGTTTTAGGCAGGACACTGGCAGAGCGTCCTTTCACGCATGGCATGGGAGGATTGCAGGCTTTCTAAACTCTAAGAAAGCAAGAAGTCTGAGAATTAGATTTAGGGTTAGGATTATGGTTAGGGTTAAGGATGAAGTTTAGTGTTAGGGTGAGGGCTTAGGGTTAGGGATTAGGGTTAGGGTTAAAGGTTACTCTTAGATTTAACAGTTACACTTTGGTTTAGGGTTGAGGTTTACGGTTAGGGTAAAGATGAGGGGTTAGGGTTTGGTACAGGGTTAGGGTTAAGTGTTAGGTTTAGGGTTGAAGATTAGGATTAGGGTTAGGATTAAAGGTTAGCATGAGAGTTATCGCTTAGGGTTAAGGTTAAGAGTTAGCGTTAGCGTTAGGGTTAGGGTTAGTTTTAGGGTTAGAGTTATGTGCCATGGTTTGTGTTAGAGGTTAGGATTAGGTTTACTGTTCATGGTTAGGGTTACGTTTAGGGGTAGCATTAGGGTTAGAGTTAGGGTTAGGGTTAAGGGATAGGATTAGGGTTAAGTGTTGAGCTTAGGGTTAGGGTTTAGTGTTAGGGTTATCCTTAAAGATTAGGGTTAGGGTCAGGGTTAAATGTTTGGGTGCGGGTAATGGTTAGGGTCTGGGTTAAGGGTTACGGGTAGGTTTAGGGTTCAGGGTTTAGAGTTAGCATTAGGGCTTAAGGTTAGGATTAGGTGGTAGGTTAGATTTAGGATTAGATCTAGGCGTTAGAGTAAGGGTTAAGAGATAGGGTTAGGTTTAATGCTTAGGATTAGGGTTAGGGTTTGGGGTTAAGTGTGAGGGGTTAGGTTTAAGGATCAAAGGTTAGGGTTATTTTTAGCTGTAGTGTTAGGTTTAGGTATAAGGGATAAGATTGGCGTAAGGGTTTTTCTTACTGTTAGGGTTAAGGGTCAGGCTTAGATTAAAGGTTAAGGTTAGGGTCAGTGTTAAGGGTTAGGGTGAGGGTTAACGGTTAGGGTAAAGGTTAAGCGTTAGGGTTAGGGATTAGCGATTAGGGTTTTTGGTAAGTGTTAGGGTTAGGAGTTCGTGTTTTATGAAGCGGTATGGTTAGAATTAGGATTGGGGTTAGTGTTAGGGTTAGGTTTTGGGGTTAGGGTTAGGGTAAAAGGATAGGATTAGGGTTAAGGGTTGGGATCAGGTTTAGGGGTAAAGTTTAGTGTTCTGGTTAATGTTTAGTGTTATGGTCCAGTTTAAGTGTTAGGGTGAGGGTTAACGGTTAGGATTAGGCTTAGAGGTTGGGGATATAGTGAGGGTTCAGTGTTAGGGTTAGGTTTAGGGTTCAGGTTTAGGGTTAGCTTTAGGTGTTATGGTTAGGGTTAGGTGTTAGGTTAGTGTCAGGGTTCGGTCTAGTCGTAAGGGTAAGGTTTAGGGTTTGCTTTAAGCGCTAGGGTTAGGTTTAATGTTTAGGATTAGGATTAGGGTTAAGGGTTAGGGTAAGGCTTAGGGGTTAGGGTGAAGGGTTAGGGTTTTTGTTAGGCATAGAGTTGGGGTTAGAAGTAAGGGTTACAGTCAGTGTTAGGGTTGTAGGTAGGGTTACGGTTAGGGTTAGCAGTTTAGAATTAGGGTTAGGGATTAGGTGTTACAGTTATGACTAGGAGATAGGGTTAGAATTATGGGATAGGGGTTGTTCTCGGGAATGGGTTATGCATTAACGTTAGGATAAGAGGTTAAAGTTAGGCACACGGTGAGGTTTACGTGTTAAGGGGAGAAATAGGAAGAGGGTTGGGTGTTATGTTCAGGGTTAGGGTTATCTGTTAAAGGTATTGTTTATGCTTAGCGCACGGGCCCTGTCTGCATTAGGCGGGCGGGGGGAGTTTAGGGGGCTGGGATTGTACCCGGGAACCCACTCTATCATACTCTGGGTATGGGCCCGTGGGTTTCATGCAGGACACAGTGGTAGAGCCTCCTTTCACGCATGGCATGGGAGGATTGCAGGCTTTCTAAACTCTAAGAAAGGAAGAAGTCTTATAATTTGATTTTAGGGTTAGGTTTATGGATAGGGTTAAGGATAAATTTTAGTGTTAGTGTGAGGGCTTAGGGTTAGGGATTAGGGTTAGGGTTAAAGGTTACTCTTAGATTTAACGGTTACACTTTGGTTTAGGGTTGAGGTTTACGGTTAGGGTTAAGATGAGGGGTTAGAGTGTGGTACAGGGTTAGGGTTAAGTGTTAGGTTTAGGGTTGAAGATTAGGATTAGGGTTAGGATTAAAGGTTAGCATGAGAGTGAACGCTTAGTGTTAAGGTTAAGAGTTAGGGTTTAGGGCCGGGCGCGGTGGCTCACGCCTGTAATCCTACCACTCTGGGAGGCCGAGGTGGGTGGATCGTTTGAGCTCAGGAGTTCAAGACCAGCCTGAGCAAGAGCGAGACCCCATCTGTACTAAAAATAGAAAGAAATTATATGGACAGCTAAAAATATATATAGAAAAAAATTAGCCGGGCATGGTGGCGCATGCCTGTAGTCCCAGCTGCTCGGGAGGCTGAGACAGGAGGATTCCTTGAGCTCAGGAGTCTGAGGTTGCTGTGAGCTAGGCTGATGCCACGGCACTCACTCTATCTTGGGCAACAGAGTGAGACTCTCTCAAAAAAAAAAAAAAAAAAAGATTTAGGGTTTAGGGTTATGGTTAGGGTTAGGGTTAGTTTTAGGGTTAGAGTTATGTGCTATGGTTTATGTTAGAGGTTAGGGTTAGGTTTACTGTTCACGGTTAGGGTTGGGTTTAGGGGTTAGCATTAGGGTTAGGGATTAGGTTTAGGGTAAGGGTCTAGAGTTAATGTTGGGCTTTAGGCTCGGGGCTTAGGTTCAGGGTCAGGGGTTAGCGTTGGTGGTAGGGCTTAGCTTTAGCGGTCAGTTTAAGGGCACAGGACCTGGTTAATCTACGGTGAGAGGGGTGCGGTCGGAGTCACCACGAAAGCACAACATCATTCCCTGGGCCTTGGTAGAGGACCTCCATGCAGGACTCAGGCGGGGCCTCATCTCACACATGGCATAGCTGTATTGTAGGCTTGCTTCACTCTGGGAATGGAAGTAGTGTGAGAATTAGGGTTGGGGTTGGGGTTAGGGTTTTTCGTGTTAGGGGTTAGGTTTCGAGTCAGGGTTAGGTGCTAGGGATTAGTGGTTAGGGTTAGAGTTAGTGTTAGGGGTAAGGTGTTAAGTCTGGGTTAGGGGGCCAGGGTAAGGTTTAGGGTTGGAGTTAGCGTTAGGTTTAGGGGTTAGGGTTAAGGGATAGGGTTAGGATTCAGGGTGAGGGTTAGGGGTTAACAGTTGGGGTTAGGCTTAGGGGTAAGGGATAGTGTTAGGGTTAAGGGATAGGAGCTTGGTTCAGGTTTAAGGTTAGCATTAGGGGTTGGGGTTAGTGTTAACTGTAGGTCAGTGTTGGGGTTAGATCTCTAGGCATTAGGGTAAAGGTTAGGGTTAGGGTTAAGAGTTAGGGTTATGTTTAATGGTTAGGATTGGGAATAGAGTTAAGTGTTAGGGTTAATGATAGGGGTTATGACTAAGGATCAACGGTTAGGGTTACTTTTAGGCGTAGGATTAGGGTAAGGGGTTAGCGTTAGTGTTAGTGTTGTTGGTCGGGTTAAGGTTAGGGTTGGCGTTTCGGAATTAGGGATTAGGTGTTACGGTTATAGCTAGCAGGTAGGGTTATAATGACGGTATAGGGCTTGTTCTCAGGGTGTCATGCATTAACGTTAAGATATCGGGTTAAAGTTAGGGTTATGGTGAGGTTTACCTGTTAAGGTGAGCAGTAGGATCAGGGTTAGGTGTTATGTTGTGGGTTAGGCTTATGGGTGAGGGGTAGGGTTTATGCTTAGGGCACGGGCCCTGTATGCTCTAGGAGGCAAAGTTAGGTGTCTGTGATGGTCGCTGGGAACCCACTCTACCGCACGCAGTGTATGGGCCTCTGGGTTTCATGCAGGACACTATGGCAGAGCGTCCTTTCACGCATGGCGTGGGAGGATTGCAGGCTTTCTAAACTCTAAGAAAGCAAGAAGTCTGAGAATTAGATGTAGGGTTAGGGTTATGGTTAGGGTTAAGGATGAAGTTTAGTGTTAGGGTGAGGGCTTAGGCTTAGGGATTATGGTTAGGGTTAAAGGTTACTCTTAGATTTAACGGTTACACTTTGGTTTAGGGTTGAGGTTTAAGGTTAGGGTTAAGATGAGGGGTTAGGGTTTGGTACAGGGTTAGGGTTAAGTGTTAGGTTTAGGGTTGAAGATTAGGATTAGGGTTAGGATTAAAGGTTAGCGTGAGAGTTAACGCTTAGGGTTAAGGTTAAGAGTTAGGGTTTAGGGTTAGGGTTAGGGTTAGGGTTAGTTTTAGGGTTAGAGTTATGTGCTATGGTTTGTGTTAGAGGTTAGGGTTAGGTTTTCTGTTCACGGTTAGGGTTACGTTTAGCGGTTAGCATTAGGGTTAGGGTTAGGGTTAGGGTTAAGGGATAGGATTAGGGTTAATTGTTGGGCTTAGGGTTAGGGTTTAGTGTTAGGGTTAGCATTAAGGATTAGGGTTAGGGTCAGGGTTAAATGCTTGGGTGCGGGTAATGGTTAGGGTCAGGGTTAAGGTTCACGGATAGGGTTACTGTTAAGGGTTACAGGTAGGTTTAGGGTTCAGGGTTAGCGTTAGCATTAAGGCTTAAGGTTAGGATTAGGCGGTAGATTAGATTTAGGGTTAGATCTAGGCGTTAGGGTAAGGGCTAGGGTTAGGGTTAAGAGATAGGGTTAGGTTTAATGCTTAGGATTAGGGTTAGGGTTTGGGGTTAAAGTAAGTGTTAGGGGTTAGGTTTAAGGATCCAAGGTTAGGGTTATTTTTAGCTGTAGTGTTAGGGTTAGGGATAAGGGATCCCATTAGCATTAAGGGTCTTCCTTACTGTAGGGTTAAGTGTTAGGCTTAGAGTTAAAGGTGAAGGTTAGGGTCAGTGTTAAGAATTAGGGTGAGGGTTAACGGTTAGGGTAAAGGTTAAGCGTTAGGGTTAGGGATTAGTGATTAGGGTTTTTGGTTAGTGTTAGGGTTAGCGGTTAGGAGTTAGTGTTTTATGAAGGGGTATGGTTAGAATTAGGATTGGGATTAGAGTTAGGGTTAGGTATAGGGGTTAGGTTTAGGGGTTAGTTTTAGGGTAAAAGGATAGGATTAGGGTTATGGGTTGGGCTTAGTTTTAGGGTTACAGTTTACTGCTAGGGTTAGGGATAGGGTTCAGGGTTAGCTTTAGGCGTTCTGGTTAGTGTTCGGTGTTAGGTTAGTGTCAGGGTTAGGTCTAGTCGTGAGGGTAAGGTTTAGGGTTAGCTTAAGAGCCAGGGTTAGGTTTAATGGTTAGGATTAGCATTACGGTTAAGGGTTCGGGTAATGCGTAGTGGTTAGGGTGAAGGGTGAAGGGTTAGGGATTTTGTTAGGCATAGCGTTGGGGTTAGAACTAAGGGTTCCTGTCAGTGTTAGTGTTGTAGGCAGCGTTACGGTTAGGCTTAGCGGTTGAGAATTAGGGTTAGGGATTAGGTGTTACATTTATGACTAGGAGATAGGGTTAGAATTATTGGATAGTGGATGTTTTCAGGGAATGGTTTATGCATTAACGTTAGGATAAGAGGTTAAAGTTAGGCTCACGGTGAGGTTTACGTGTTAAGGGGAGAAATAGGAACAGGGTTAGGTGCTATGTTCAGGGTTAGGGTTATCTGTTAAAGGTATTGTTTATGCTTAGCGCACGGGCCCTGTCTGCATGAAGCTGGGGGGAGGTTAGGGGGCTGGCATTGTCACGGGGAACCCGCTGTATCGGACTCTGGGTAGGGGCCCGTGGTTTTCATGCAGGACACAGTGGTAGAGCCTCCTTTCCCTCATGGCATGGGAGGATTGCAGGCTTTCTAAACTCTAAGAAAGCAAGAAGTCTGAGAATTAGATTTAGGGTTAGGATTATGGTTAGGGTTAAGGATGAAGTGTAGTGTTATGGTGACGGGATAGGGTTACAGATTAGGGTTACGGTTTAAGGTTACTCTTAGGTTTAACAATTACAGTTTGTTTTAGTGTTAAGGTTTGCAGATAGGGTTAAGATGAGGGGTTAGGGTTTGGTACATGGTTAGGGTTGTGTTAGGTTTAGGGTTGAAGATTAGGATTAGGGTTGGGATTAAAGGTTAGCATGAGAGTTAACGGTTAAGGTTAAGGTTAAGGGTTAGAGTTAGGGTTTAGGTTCAGGGTTAAGCGTTAGGGTTAGTTTTCGGGTTAGAGTTATGTGTTAGGGTTTGTGTTAGAGGTAGGGTTAGGTTCACTGTTCACGGTTAGGGTTACCTCTAGGGGTTAGCATTAGGGTTAGGGATTAGGTTTAGGGTAAGTGTTTAGAGTTAGTGTTGGGCTTTAGGCTCGGGGCTTAGGTTCAGGGTCAGGGGTTAGGGTTGGTGGTAGGGCTTAGCTTTAGTGGTCAGTTTAAGGGCACAGGACCTGGTTAATCTACGGTGAGAGGGGTGTGGTCGGAGTCACCACGAAAGCACAACATCATTCCCTGGGCCTTGGTAGAGGACCTACATGCAGGACTCAGGCGGAGCCTCATCTCACACATGGCATGGCTGTATTGTAGGCTTGCTTTACTCTGGAAATGGAATTAGTGTGAGAATTAGGGATAGGTTTGGGGTCAGGGGTTTCGAGTTAGGGATTAGGTTTCGAGTCAGGGTCAGGTGCTAGGGATTAGTGGTTAGGGTTAGAGTTAGTGTTAGGGGTAAGGTGTTAAGTCTGGGTTCGGGGGCCAGGATTAGGTTTAGGGTTGGGGTTAGCGTTAGGGTTAGGTGTTAGGGTTAAAGTTTAGGCTTAGAGTCAGGGTTAAGTGTTAGGGTGAGGCTTAACATTTAGGGTTAAGGTTAGGGGGTTATGGATAGGGTTAGGGTTAAGGGTTAGTTTTATCGTTCAGGTTTAAGGTTAGGATCAGGGGTTAGGGTTAGTGTTAACTGTAGGTCAGTGTTGGGGTTAGATCTCTAGGCATTAAGGTATAGGTTAGGGGTAGAGTTAAGTAGGGTTATGTTTAATGGTTAGGATTGGGATTAGCGTGAAGGGTTAGGGTTAAGGTTTAGGGGTTATGACTAAGTATCAATGGTTAGGGTTACTTTTAGGTGTAGGGTTAGGGTAAGTGTTTAGGGTTAGTGTTAGTGTTGTTGGTAGGATTAAGGTTAGGGTTGGCGTTTCAGAATTAGGGATTAGGTGTTACGGTTATGGCTAGGAGTTAGGGTTAGAATTACGCTATAGGGCTTGTTCTCAGGGTGTCATGCATTATCGTTAATATAAGGGGTTAAAGTTAGGGTTACGGTGAGGTTTACGTGTTAAGGTGGACAGTAGGATCAGGGTCAGGTGTTATGTTTCGGGTTAGGATTATGGGTGAGGGGTAGGGTTTGTGCTTAGGGCACAGGCCCTGTATGCACTAGGAGGCGAAGTTAGGGGTCTGTGATGGTCGCTGGGAACCCACTCTATCGTACGCAGTGTATGGGCCTCTGGGTTTCATGCAGGACACTGTGGCAGAGCCGGCTTTCATGCATGGCTTAGTAGGATTGTAGGCTTTCAAAACTCTGAGAAAGCAAGAAGTCTGAGAGTTAGATTTAGAGTTAGTATTATGGTACGGTTTAGGGATGAGGATTAGTGATAGGGTGAGGGCTTAGGGTTAGGGATTAGGGTTAGGGTTAGGGTTGTTGGTAGGGTGAAGGTTAGGGTTGGCATTTTAGAATTAAGGATGAAGTGTTACGGTTATGACTAGGGGTTAGGATTAGAATTATGGGATAGGGCTCCTTCTCAGTGTGTTATGCATTAACGTTAAGATAAGGGGATAAGTTAGGGTTACGGGGAGGTTTATGTTTTAAGGTGAGCAATAGGATCAGGGTCAGGTGCTATGTTCAGGGTGAGGGTTATCTGTTAGGGGTAGTGTTTATATTTAGCGTACTGGCTCTGTCTGCACTGGGCGGGGGGCTGGGGTTACGGGGATGGGATTTCCCCGGGAACCCACTCTATCATACGCTAGGTATGGGCTCCTGGTTTCATGCAAGAGAGAGCTGCAGAGCCCCCTTTTACTCATGGCATGGGAGGATTTTAGGCTTTCTAAACTCTAAGAAAGCAAGAAGTCCGAGAATTAGATTTAGGGGTAGGATTATGATAATGTTTAGGGTTAGGGTTAGTGTTAAGGTGGGGTCTTAGGGTTAAGGGTTAGCGTTAGAGGTTAGTGTTAGGTTTAACAGTTACAGTTAGGTTTATGGTTAAGTTTGAGGGTTAGGGTTAAGGTTTGGGTTTAGCGTTTGACACAGGGTTAGGCTTCAGTGTTAGCTTTATGGTTAAAGATTAGGATTAGGGTTAGTGTGAGGGTTAATGGTAAGGGTCAAGATTAAGGGTTAGGGTTGGGGTTAGGGTTAGGTTTAGGGTTAGGGGTTAGGGTTAGGCTTAGGGTTAAGGGATAGGATTAGGGTTAAGTGTTGGGCTTATGGTTAGGGTTAAAGTTTAGTGTTAGGGTTAATGTTTAGTGTTATGGTCCAGTTTAAGTGTTAGGGTGAGGGTTAACAGTTAGGATTAGGCTTAGGGGTTAGGGATATAGTGAAGGATCAGTGTTAGGGTTAGGTTTAGGGTTCAGGGTTAGGGTTAGCTTTAGGGGTTATGGCTAGTGTTAGGTGTTAGGTTAGTGTCAGGGTTAGGTCTAGTCGTGAGGGTAAGGTTTAGGGTTAGCTTTAAGAGCTAGGGTTAGGTTTAATGGTTAGGATTAGGATTACGGTTAAGGGTTAGGGTAATGCGTAGGGATTAGGGTGACGGTGAAGGGTTAGGGCTTTTGTTAGGCATAGCGTTGGGGTTAGAAGTAAGGGTTCCTGTCAGTGTTAGGGTTGTAGGCAGCGTTACGGTTAGGCTTAGCGGTTGAGAATTAGGGTTAGGGATTAGGTGTTACAGTTATGACTAGAAGATAGGGTTAGAATTATTGGATAGGGGATGTTCTCAGGAAATGGGTTATGCATTAACGTTAGGATAAGAGGTTAAAGTTAGGCTCACGGTGAGGTTTACGTGTTAAGGGGAGAAATAGGAACAGGGTTAGGTGCTATGTTCAGGGTTAGGGTTATCTGTTAAAGGTATTGTTTATGCTTAGCGCACGGGCCCTGTCTCCATGAAGCTGGGGGGAGGTTAGGGGGCTGGCATTGTCACGGGGAACCCGCTGTATCGGACTCTGGGTATGGGCCCGTGGTTTTCATGCAGGACACAGTGGTAGAGCCTCCTTTCCCTCATGGCATGGGAGGATTGCAGGCTTTCTAAACTCTAAGAAAGCAAGAAGTCTGAGAATTAGATTTAGGGTTAGGATTATGGTTAGGGTTCAGGATGAAGTGTAGTGTTATGGTGACAGGATAGGGTTACAGATTAGGGTTACGGTTTAAGGTTACTCTTAGGTTTAACAATTACAGTTTGTTTTAGTGTTGAGGTTTGCAGATAGGGTTAAGATGAGGGGTTAGGGTTTGGTACATGGTTAGGGTTGTGTTAGGTTTAGGGTTGAAGATTAGGATTAGTGTTGGGATTAAAGGTTAGCATGAGAGTTAACGGTTAAGGTTAAGGTTAAGGGTTAGAGTTAGGGTTTAGGTTCAGGGTTAAGCGTTAGGGTTAGTTTTCGGGTTAGAGTTATGTGTTAGGGTTTGTGTTAGAGGTAGGGTTAGGTTCACTGTTCACGGTTAGGGTTACCTCTAGGGGTTAGCATTAGGGTTAGGGATTAGGTTTAGGGTAAGTGTTTAGAGTTAGTGTTGGGCTTTAGGCTCGGGGCTTAGGTTCAGGGTCAGGGGTTAGGGTTGGTGGTAGGGCTTAGCTTTAGTGGTCAGTTTAAGGGCACAGGACCTGGTTAATCTACGGTGAGAGGGGTGTGGTCGGAGTCACCACGAAAGCACAACATCATTCCCTGGGCCTTGGTAGAGGACCTACATGCAGGACTCAGGCGGAGCCTCATCTCACACATGGCATGGCTGTATTGTAGGCTTGCTTTACTCTGGAAATGGAATTAGTGTGAGAATTAGGGATAGGTTTGGGGTCATGGGTTTCGAGTTAGGGATTAGGTTTCGAGTCAGGGTCAGGTGCTAGGGATTAGTGGTTAGGGTTAGAGTTAGTGTTAGGGGTAAGGTGTTAAGTCTGGGTTCGGGGGCCAGGATTAGGTTTAGGGTTGGGGTTAGCGTTAGGGTTAGGTGTTAGGGTTAAAGTTTAGGCTTAGAGTCAGGGTTAAGTGTTAGGGTGAGGCTTAACATTTAGGGTTAAGGTTAGGGGGTTATGGATAGGGTTAGGGTTAAGGGTTAGTTTTATCGTTCAGGTTTAAGGTTAGGATCGGGGTTAGGGTTAGTGTTAACTGTAGGTCAGTGTTGGGGTTAGATCTCTAGGCATTAAGGTATAGGTTAGGGGTAGAGTTAAGTAGGGTTATGTTTAATGGTTAGGATTGGGATTAGCGTGAAGGGTTAGGGTTAAGGTTTAGGGGTTATGACTAAGTATCAATGGTTAGGGTTACTTTTAGGTGTAGGGTTAGGGTAAGTGTTTAGGGTTAGTGTTAGTGTTGTTGGTAGGATTAAGGTTAGGGTTGGCGTTTCAGAATTAGGGATTAGGTGTTACGGTTATGGCTAGGAGTTAGGGTTAGAATTACGCTATAGGGCTTGTTCTCAGGGTGTCATGCATTATCGTTAATATAAGGGGTTAAAGTTAGGGTTACGGTGAGGTTTACGTGTTAAGGTGGACAGTAGGATCAGGGTCAGGTGTTATGTTTCGGGTTAGGGTTATGGGTGAGGGGTAGGGTTTGTGCTTAGGGCACAGGCCCTGTATGCACTAGGAGGCGAAGTTAGGGGTCTGTGATGGTCGCTGGGAACCCACTCTATCGTACGCAGTGTATGGGCCTCTGGGTTTCATGCAGGACACTGTGGCAGAGCGGGCTTTCATGTATGGCTTAGTAGGATTGTAGGCTTTCAAAACTCTGAGAAAGCAAGAAGTCTGAGAGTTAGATTTAGAGTTAGTATTATGGTACGGTTTAGGGATGAGGATTAGTGATAGGGTGAGGGCTTAGTGTTAGGGATTAGGGTTAGGGTTAGGGTTGTTGGTAGGGTGAAGGTTAGGGTTGGCATTTTAGAATTAAGGATGAAGTGTTACGGTTATGGCTAGGGGTTAGGATTAGAATTATGGGATAGGGCTCCTTCTCAGTGTCTTATGCATCATCGTTAAGATAAGGGGATAAGTTAGGGTTACGGGGAGGTTTATGTTTTAAGGTGAGCAATAGGATCAGGGTCAGGTGCTATGTTCAGGGTGAGGGTTATCTGTTAGGGGTAGTGTTTATATTTAGCGTACTGGCTCTGTCTGCACTGGGCGGGGGGCTGGGGTTACGGGGATGGGATTTCCCCGGGAACCCACTCTATCATACGCTAGGTATGGGCTCCTGGTTTCATGCAAGAGAGAGCTGCAGAGCCCCCTTTTACTCATGGCATGGGAGGATTTTAGGCTTTCTAAACTCTAAGAAAGCAAGAAGTCCGAGAATTAGATTTAGGGGTAGGATTATGATAATGTTTAGGGTTAGGGTTAGTGTTAAGGTGGGGTCTTAGGGTTAAGGGTTAGCGTTAGAGGTTAGTGTTAGGTTTAACAGTTACAGTTAGGTTTATGGTTAAGTTTGAGGGTTAGGGTTAAGGTTTGGGTTTAGCGTTTGACACAGGGTTAGGCTTCAGTGTTAGCTTTATGGTTAAAGATTAGGATTAGGGTTAGTGTGAGGGTTAATGGTAAGGGTCAAGATTAAGGGTTAGGGTTGGGGTTAGGGTTAGGTTTAGGGTTAGGGGTTAGGGTTAGGCTTAGGGTTAAGGGATAGGATTAGGGTTAAGTGTTGGGCTTATGGTTAGGGTTAAAGTTTAGTGTTAGGGTTAATGTTTAGTGTTATGGTCCAGTTTAAGTGTTAGGGTGAGGGTTAACAGTTAGGATTAGGCTTAGGGGTTAGGGATATAGTGAAGGATCAGTGTTAGGGTTAGGTTTAGGGTTCAGGGTTAGGGTTAGCTTTAGGGGTTATGGCTAGTGTTAGGTGTTAGGTTAGTGTCAGGGTTAGGTCTAGTCGTGAGGGTAAGGTTTAGGGTTAGCTTTAAGAGCTAGGGTTAGGTTTAATGGTTAGGATTAGGATTACGGTTAAGGGTTAGGGTAATGCGTAGGGATTAGGGTGACGGTGAAGGGTTAGGGCTTTTGTTAGGCATAGCGTTGGGGTTAGAAGTAAGGGTTCCTGTCAGTGTTAGGGTTGTAGGCAGCGTTACGGTTAGGCTTAGCGGTTGAGAATTAGGGTTAGGGATTAGGTGTTACAGTTATGACTAGAAGATAGGGTTAGAATTATTGGATAGGGGATGTTCTCAGGAAATGGGTTATGCATTAACGTTAGGATAAGAGGTTAAAGTTAGGCTCACGGTGAGGTTTACGTGTTAAGGGGAGAAATAGGAACAGGGTTAGGTGCTATGTTCAGGGTTAGGGTTATCTGTTAAAGGTATTGTTTATGCTTAGCGCACGGGCCCTGTCTACATTAAGCTGGGGCGAGGTTAGGGGGCTGGGATTGTCACCGGCAACCCACTGTATCAGACTCTGTGTATGGGCCCGTGGGTTTCATGCAGGACACAGTGGTAGAGCCTCCTTTCCCACATGGCATGGGAGGATTGCAGGCTTTCTAAACTCTAAGAAAGCAAGAAGTCTGAGAATTAGATTTAGGGTTAGGATTATGGTTAGGGTTCAGGATGAAGTGTAGTGTTATGGTGAGGGGATAGGGTTACAGATTAGGGTTACGGTTTAAGGATACTGTTAGGTTTAACGGTTACAGTTCGTTTTAGGGTTGAGGTTTGTGGATAGGGTTAAGATGACGGGTTAGGGTTTGGTACATGGTTAGGCTTGTGTTAGGTTTAGGGTTGAAGATTAGGATTAGGGTTAGGATTAAAGGTTAGCATGAGAGTTAACGGTTAAGGTTAAGGTTAAGGGATAGGGTTAGGGTTTAGGTTCAGGGTTAAGGGTTAGGGTTAGTTTTAGGGTTAGAGTTATGTTTTAGGATTTGTGTTAGAGGTTAGGGTTAGGTTTACTGTTCACGGTTAGGGTTAGGTTTAGGGTTGAGCATTAGGGATAGGGATTAGGTTTAGGGTAAGTGTTTGGAGTTAGTGTTGGGCTTTAGGCTTGGGGCTTAGGTTCAGGGTCAGGGGTTAGGGTTGGTGGTAGGGCTTAGATTTAGCGGTCAGTTTAAGGGCACTGGACCTGGTTAATCTACTGTGACAGGGGTGTGGTCTGAGTCACCACGAAAGCACAACATCATTCCCTGGGCCTTGGGACAAAACCTACATGCAGGACTCAGGCGGAGCCTCATCTCACACATGGCATGGCTGTATTGTAGGCTTGCTTCACTCTGGGAATGGAAGTAGTGTGAGAATTAGGGTTAGGTTTGGGTTTAGGGGTTTCGAGTTAGGGGTTAGGTTTCGAGTCAGGGTCAGGTGCTAGGGATTAGTGGTTAGGGTTAGAGTTTGTGTTAGGGGTAAGGTGTTAAGTCTGGGTTAGGGGGCCAGGGTTAGGTTTAGGGTTGTGGTTAGCGTTAGGGTTAGGGTTTAGGGTTAAGGGATAGGGTTAGAGTCAGGGTTAATGTTAGGGTGAGGCTTAACAGTTAGGGTTAGGGTTAGGGATAGGGTTAGGGTTAAGGGTTATGTTTATGGTTCAGCTTTAAGGTTAGGATTTGGGGTTAGGATTAGTGTTAACTGTAGGTCAGTGTTGGGGTTAGATATCTAGGCATTAGGGTAGAGGTTAGCGGTAGGGTTAAGTAGGGTTATGTTTAATGGTTAGGATTGGGATTAGCATGAAGGGTTAGGGTTAAGGTTTAGGGGTTATGACTAAGGATCAATGGTTAGGGTTATTTTTAGGCGTAGGGTTAGGGTAAGGGTTTAGGGTTAGGGTTAGTGTTGTTGGTAGGGTGAAGGTAGGGTTGGCATTTTAGAATTAGGGATGAGGTGTTAGGGTTATGGCTGGGGATTAGATTTAGAATTATGGGATAGGGCTTCTTCTCAGGGTGTTATACATTAATGTTAAGATAAGGGGATAAGTTAGGGTTTCGGAGAGGTTTATGTTTTAAGGTGAGCAATAGGTTCAGGGTCAGGTTTTATATTGAGGGTGAGGGTTATCTGTTAGGGATAGTGTTTATACTTAGCGTACTGTCCCTGTCTGCACTGGGTGGGGGGCGGGGGTTAGAGGGATGGGATTGTCCCTGGGAACGCACTCTATCATACGCTGGGTATGGGCTCCTGGGTTTCATGCAGGACACAGTGGAAGAGCCCCCTTTTACTCATGGCATGGGAGGATTGTAGGCTTTCTTAACTCTGAGAAAGCAAGAAGTCTGAGAATTAGATTTAGGGGTAGGATTATGGTAATGTTTAGAGAGGAAGATTAGTGTTAGGGTGGCCTCTGAGGGTTAGGGGTTAGCGTTAAAGGTTAGTGTTATTTTTAATAGTTACAGTTACGTTTACGGTTAAGTTTCAGGGTTAGGGTTAAGGTTTGATTTTAGCGTTTGGCACAGGGTTAGGCTTCAGTGTTAGGTTTATGGTTAAAGATTAGGATTAGGGTTAGGGTTAAGGGTTAGTGTGAGGGTTAATGGTAAGGGTCAAGATTAAGTGTTACGGTTGGGGTTAGGGTTAGGAATAAGGCTTCGTGTAACGTTTAGGGTTAGAGTTAAGTGTTATGGTTATGGCTAGAGGTTAGGGTTAGGTTTAGGGTTCATGGTTAGGGTTACATTTAGGGGTTCGGGTTACGGGTTAAGTTTAGGGTGAGTGTTTAGTGTTACTGTTGAGCGTTAGGATAAGGGCTGAGGTTTAGGGTTAGGATTTAGGTTTAGTGTTAGGGCTTAGATTTAGTGGTTAGTTTAAGGGCACATGCTCTGTTTAATCTATGGTGGGAAGGGTGCAGACTGGGTCGCCTCAACACCACACCATCGTACCTGGGCCTCGGGCCCAGACCTACATGCAGGACTCAGGCAGAGCCTCTTCTCATTTGTGGCATGGCTCTATTGTAGGCTTGGTCAACTCTGAGAACGGAGGAAGTGTGAGAATTAGGGTTATGGTTAGGGTTATGTGTTTAGGGTTAGAGGTTAGGGTTTGAGTGAAGTTTAGCTGTTAGGAATTAGAAGTTAGGATTAGTGTGTCAGGGGTTAGGTGTTAGGTTTTTGTAAGGGGCTAGCGTTAGATTTAGGGTTAGGGTTAATGTTCGGGCGGGTTAGGGGTCAGCCTTAGGGTTAGGCTTACGAGATAGGATTAAGGTAAAGGGTGAAGGCTTAAGATTAGCAGTAAGGGTTAAGGTTAGGGTTAAGGGTTAGGGTTTCGGTCCAAGTTAAGGGTGAGAGTGAGGGTTAACAGTTGCGATTAGGGTAATGGTTTAGGGATAGTAATAGGTTTAAGGGATAGGGTTAGGGTTAGGTTTAGGGTTCGGGGTTAGGGTTAGCATTAGCGGTTAGGGTTAGGGTTAGGGGTTAGGGTTACAGTTAGGGTTAGGTCTAGGCATTATGGTAATGGTTTGTGTTAGGGTTAAGAATTAGGGTTAGGTTTAATTGTTAGGATTATGATCAGTGTAATGGTTAGGGTTAGGGTTAGCGGTTAGAGTTAGGGTTAGTGTTAGGGTTGTTTGTAGGGTGAAGGTAAAGTTTAACAGTTGAGAATTAAGGTTAGGGATTAGGTGTTACGGTTATGCTAGGAGTTAGGCTTAGAATTAAGGGATAGGGTTTGTTCTTAGGGTAAGTGTTATTCAATAACATTAGGATAGGGGGTTAAAGTTAGGGTTACAGTGAGGTTTACGTGTTAAGGTGAACAATAACATCAGGGTTAGGTGTTATGTTCAGGGTTAGGGTTATGGGTGAGGTGCAGGGTTTTTGCTTAGGGCATAGGCCCTGTCAGCACTAGCAGGGGGAGTTAGGGGGCCGTGATTGTCCCCAGGAACCCACTCTATTGTACACAGAGTATGGGCTCCTGGGTTTCATGCAGGACACTGTGGTAGAGCCAGCTTTCACGCATGGCTTTGGAGAATTGTAGGCTTTTAAAACTCTGAGATAGCAAGAAGTCTGAGAATTAGATTTAGGGTTAGGATTATGGTTAGAGTTAGGAATGAAGATTAGTCAGGGAGAGGGCTTAGGGTTAGGGCTTAAGCTTCGAGTGAGGATTAGGGGTTAGGGAGTAGGTGTTGGGTTTAGTGATAGGGTTAGGGTTTAGGGGTTAGGGTTGGGTTAGGGGCTAGGGTTAGATTTATGGTGGGGTTATGGTTAGCATTAGGGGTTAGGGTTAGGGTTAAGGGATAGGATAAGGGTTAAGCGTTAAGGCTTAGGGTTAGCGTTAAGTGTTAGGTTTAGTTTTAAGGGTTAGGGTTACAGTTCGAGTTAAGGGTTAGTGTGGGGTTAACAGTTAGGGCTAGGCTTATGGCTTAAGGATAGAGTTAGGTTTAAGGCTTAGGATTAGGGTTCAGTGTTAGGGTTAGCATTAGGGATAAGGGTTAGGGTTAGGGGTTACGTTTACTCTTAGGGTTAGGTCTAGGCGTTAGGGTACGTGTTAGTGTTAGGCTTAAGAGTTAGGGTTAGGTTTAATTGTTAGGATTAGGATCAAGGTTAAGGGTTAGGGTTAAGGTTACGGGTTAGGGTTAAGTGTCAAGTGTTACGGTTATTTTTAGGTGTACGGTTAGGGTTAGCGGTTAGGGTTAGGGTTAGTGTTAGGGTTGTTTGTAGGGGTAAGGTAATGTTTAGCAGTTTTGAATTAGCCTTAGGGATTAGGTGTTATAATTGTGGCTAGGAGTTAGGGTTAGAATTAAGGGATAGGGGTTGTTCTTAGGGTAAGTCTTATGCATTAACGTTAGGATAACGGGTTCAAGTTAGAGTTATGGTGAGGTTGATGTGTTAAGGTGAGCAATAGTATCAGGGTGAGCTGTGATGTTCAGGGTTAGGGTTATGGGTGAGGGGTAGTGTTTATGCTTATATCACGAGCCCTCCCTGCTCTAGGAGGGGGCTTAGGGGGCTGGGATAGATGCCAGAAGCCATTCTATCATATGCTGGGTATGGGCCCCCTGGTTTCATGCCGGACACAGTGGCCGAGCCTCCTTCTACACATGGCATGGGAGGATTGTAGGCTTTGTAAACTCTGAGAAAGCAAGAAGTCTGAGAATTAAATTTAGGGCTAGGATTAGGGTTAGGGTTAGCAATATAGGTTACTGTTATGGTGAGGGCTTAGGGTTAGGGGTTTTGGTTAGGGTCAGGGTTAAAGGTCAGTGTTAGGTTTAACAGTTACAGTTAGGTTTAGGGTTAAGCTTTAAGGTTTACGGTTAGGGTTAAGATTAGGGGTTAGGTTTTGGTACAGGGTAAGGGTTAAGTGCTAGGTTTAGGGTTAAAGATTAGGATTAGGGTTAGGGTTAAGGTTTAGTGTGAGGGTTAACGGTTAGGGTTAAGGTTAAGTGTTAGGGTTATGGGTTAGGGTTAGGGTTAAGTGCTCATGTTAGGTTTAGGGTTAGAGTTAAGTGTTATGGTTAGGGTTAGGGGTTTGGGTTAGGTTTAGGGTTCATGGTTAAGGTTACATTTAGGGGTTAGGTTTAGGGTAAGCGTTTAGTGTTATTGTTGGGCATTAGGGTCAGGGCTTAGGTTTAGGGTTAGGGGTTAGGGTCAGTGTTTGGGCTTTGATTTAGCGGTTAGTTTAAGGGTACAGGACCTGTGTAATCTATGGTGAGAAGGGTGCAGAATGTTTCCATGCGACACCACACCATCGGATCCTGGGCCTTTGGCCCAGACCTACTTGCAGGACTCATGCAGAAACTCTACTCACGCATTGCATGGTTGTATTTTAAGCTTGGTTAACTCTGAGAATGGAAGTAGTGTGAGAAATAGGGTTATGGTTAGGGTTAAGGGTTTGGTGTTAGGGGTTAGGGTTCAAGTGAGGTTTAGTGGTTAGGGACTAGGATTTAGGGTTAGTGTTAGGGTTAGGGGTTAGGGGTTAGGGGTTAGTTTTGCGTTAGGGGCTAGGGTTAGATTTATGGTTGGGGTTAGTGTTAGGGTTAGGATTAGGCATCAGGGTTAGTGTTAGGGTTAAAGGATAGGATTGGGGTTAAGTGTTAAGGCTTAGGGTTTGTGTTAAGTGTTAGGGTTGGGGTTTAGGCTTAGGGTTACGGTTCGAGTTAAGCTCTAGGGTGAGGGTTAAAGATTAGGCTTAGGATTATTGGTTAGGGATAGAGTTATGTTTAAGAGTTAGGGATAGGGTTAGGTTTAGGGTTCAGTGTTAGGGTTAGCATTAGGGGTTAGGGTTAGGGGTTAGGCGTAGTGATGTATTAAGGGCTATGGTTAGAATTAGGATTGGGGTTAGTGTTAGGTTTAGGGTTAGGGGTTAGGTTTAGGGTTAAGGGATAGGATTATGGTTAAGGGTTGGGCGTAGGTTTAGGGTTAAAATTTAGTGTTAGGGTTAAGATTTAGTGTTAGGGTCCGGTTTAAGGGTTAGGGTGAGGGTTAACGGTTAGGGTTAGGGTTAGGGGTTAGGGATATAGTTAGTATTAAGTGTTAGGGTTAGGTTTAGGGTTCAGGGTTAGGGTTAGCTTTAGGGGTTATGATTAGGGTTAGGTGTTAGTTTAGTGTTAGTGTTAGGTCTAGGCGTCAGGGTAAGGTTTAGGGTTAGGGTTAAGAGCTAAGTTTGGGTTTAGTGGTTAGGATTAGGATTAGGGTTAGGAGTTAGGGTAAAGGGTCAAGGGTTAGCATTATTTTTAGCCATAGCTTTGGCGTTAGGAGTAAGGGTTAGGTTCAGTGTTAGGGTAACAGTAGGTTACCGTAACAGTAACTACGTAGGGTAACAGTTAGTGTTAGTGGTTTAGAATTAGGGTTAGGAATTAGTTGTTACAGTTATGACTAGGAGATAGGGTTAGAATTATGGGATAGGGGTTATTCTCAGGGTAAGTGTTATGCATTAACGTTAGGATAAGAGGTTAAAGTTCAGGTTACAGTGAGGTTTACATTCTAAGGTGAGCAATAGAATCAGGGTTAAACGTTATTTTCAGGGTTAGAGTTTTGGGTGAGGTGTAGAGTTTATGCTTAGGACATCGGCCTTGTCTGCATTAGGCGGGGGGCGGGAGTTAGGGGGCTGGGATTGTCACCAGGAACCCACTCTATCGTACTCTGGTTATGGGCCCCAGCGGTTCATTCAGGACACAGTGGAAGAGCCTCCTTTCACGCATGGAATGGGAGGATTGTAGGCTTTCTAAACTCTAAGAAAGCAAGAAGACTGAGAATTAGATTTAGGGTTAGGGTTAGGGTTCGGGTTAAGGATCAAGGTTAGTGTTAGGGTGAAGGCTTAGAGTTAGGGGTTACGGGTAGCGTTACAGGTTACTCTTAGTTTTAACCATTACAGTTAGGTTCAGGGTTAAGGTTTACGGTTAGGTTTAAGGTTAGGGTTTAGGGTTTGGTACAGGATTAGGGTTAAATATTAGGTTTAGGGTTAAAGATTACGATTAAGGTTAGGTTTAAAGGTTAGTGTGAGGGTTAACAGTCAGGGTTAAAGTTAAGAGTTAGGGTTAGGGTTAGTGTTAGGATTAAGGGTTCATGTTAGGTTTAGGGTTAGAGTTAAGTGCTATGGTTAGCGCTCGAGGTTAGGGTTAGGTTTAGGGTTCACAGTTAGGGTTATGTTTAGGGGTTAGCATTAGGGTTAGGGATTAGCTTTAGGGTAAGAGTTTAGAGTTAGTGTTGGGCTTTAGGCTCAGGGCTTAGGTTTAGGGTCAGAGGTTAGGGTTGATGTTAGGGCTTAGATTTAGCGGTTAGTTTAAGGGCACAGGACCTGTTTATTCTACAGTGAGAGGGGTTAGGGTTAGGGTTAGGGTTGGCGTAAGGGTTACGGTTAGATTTAACCTTGGGGTTAGTGTTAGGGTTAGGGGTTAAAAACACCTACAGCCAGCCCTAACCCGATTTCTCACACTTCTTCCATTCTCAGAGTTAACCAAGCCTACAATACAGCCATGTCATGCGTGAGAAGAGGCTCCACCTGAGCCCTGTATGTAGGTCTTGGCCCAAGGCCCAGCGTATGGTGGTGTCGTGTCGCAGCGACCCTGTGCACCACTCTCACCATAGATTAAACAGGTCCTGTGCCCTTAAACTAACCGCTAAATCTCAGCCCGAACACTAATCCTAACCCCTAACCCGAAAAGTTATCCTTAACCCTAACTGTTAACACTCAAACTAACCCTTAACTCTAACCCTAGTCATGATCTTTAACCCTAACCCTAACACTTAACCCTAACCCTGTACCAAACCGTAACCCCTAAGCTTAACCCTAACCCTAAACCTAAACCCTAAGTCTAACTGTAACTGTTAAACCTAACAGTAACTTTTAACCCTATAACTAACCCTATCCCCTTACCCGAAGCCCTCACCCTAAGATTAAACTTCATCCCTAACCATAACGATAATCCTAACCCTAAATCTAATTCTCAGACTTCTTACTTTCTTAGAGATTGGAAAGCTTACAATCCTCCTTTACCATGCGTGAAATCAGGCTCTGCCAGAGTGTCCTACAAGAAACCCATAGGCCCATACCCTGCATACGATAGAGTGGGTTTCTGGTGACAATCGCATCCCCCTCAATCCCACTCCTAGGGCAGACAGGGCCCATACCCTAAGCAAAACCCTACCCCTCACTCATAATTCTAACCCTGATCCTATTGCTCACCTTAACACATAAACCTCACCGTAAACCTAACTATAACCACTTATTCTAACGTTAATGCATAACACTTATGCTAAGAACAACCCCTATCACTTAATACTAACCCAAACTCCTAGCCATAACAGTAACCCCTAATCCCTAACCCTAATTCTAACCACTAAACATTACCTTAACCCTACAAACAACCCTAATACTAACCCTAACCTTAAACGCTAACCCTAACCTTATCCCTAAACATAACCTTAAAAGTTTACCCTAAACCCTAACCCTATCCCCTAACCCTAAGCCTAACCCTTAATTCTGATCCTAATCCTAACAATTAAACCTAACCCTAACACTAACCCTTACCTTAATGCCTAGACCTAATCTTAGCAGTAAAACTACCTCTAACCCTAACCCTAGACCTTAATCCTAACACTATCCCTAACTTATAACCCTAACTGTTAACCCTCATCCTAACCCTTAACTCGGACCATAACCCTAACCCTTAACCCTAACCCATCCCTTAATGCTAACCCTAAGCCTTAACCCTTAACCCTAATCCTATCCCTTAACCCTAACCCTAACCCCTAACCCTAACCCTACCCCAACCCTAAATCTAACCCTAGTCCCTAACCCAACCCTAACCGTTAACCCCTAATGCTAACATTAACCCTAACCCCTAATCCCTAACCCCTAACCCTCACTCGAACACTAACCCCTAACCCCAAACACCTAACCCTAATCATAACCATAATTCTCACACTTCCTCCATTCTCAGAGTTAGCCAAGCCTACAATAAAACCATGCCATGCGTGAGAAGAGGCTCTGCCTGAGACCTACATGTAGGTCTGGGCCCAAGGCCTAGGGTACGATGGTGTGGTGTGGCGATGATCCATTCCGCACACTTCTCACCATAGATTACACAGGTCCTGTGCCCTTAAAATAACCTCTAAATCTAAGCCCTAACACTAACTCTAACACTAACCCCTAACCCTAAACTTAAGCCCTGACCCTAACGCCCAACACTAACAACAAACCCTTACCCTATTCCTAACCCATAACCCTACTGCCTAAACGTAACCATAACGATGAACCCTACCCCTAACCCTAACCCCAAACCCTAAGCCCTCACCCTAACACTAATCTTCATCCCTAAACCGTGCCGTAATCCTAACCCGAAATCTAATTCTCAGAGTTTTGAAAGCCTACAATCCTACTAAGCCATGCATGAAAGCCCGCTCTACCACAGTGTCCTGCATGAAACCCAGAGGCCCATACACTGCGTACTAAAGAATGGGTTCCCAGGGATCATCACAGATCCCTAACTTCGCCTCCTAGTGCATACAGGGCCCGTGCCCTAAGGATAAACCCTACCCTTCACCCATAACCCTAACCCAGAACATAACACCTAACCCTGATCCTACTGCTCACCTTAACAGGTAAAGCTCACCGTAACCCTAACTTTAAGCCCTTATCATAACGTTAATGCATGACACCCTGAGAACAAGACCTATACCGTAATTCTAACCCTAACTCCTAGCCATAACCATAACACCTAATCCCTAATTGTGAAACGCCAACCCTAACCTTAACCCTCCGAACAACACTAACAATAACCCTAACCCCTTACGCTAACCCTACACATAAAAATAACCCTAACCGTTGATCCTTAGTCATAACCCCTAACCTTAACCCTAACTCTTCACGCTAATCCCAATCCTAACCATTAAACATAACCCTAACAATTAACCCTAACTCTAACCTTTACCCTAATGCCTAGAGATCTAAACCCAACACTGACCTACAGTTAACACTAACGCTAACCCCCTAATGCTAACCTTAAACCTGAATCATAGCCTTGACCCTTAACCCTAAACCTATCCCTAACCCCCTAACCCTAACTGTTAACCCTGACCCTCACCCTTAACCCTGACCCTAACCCTAAACCTGAACCCTAACCCTAAGCCTAACCCTTAACCCTAACCCTATCCCTTAACCCTAACGCCTAACCCTAACGCTAACTCCAAACCTAAACCTTACCCTGGCCCCCTAACCAGACTTAACACATAACTCGTAACACTAACTCTAACCCTAATCACTAATCCCTACCACTTAACCCTGACTCGAAACCGAACCCCTAACTAGAAACCCCTAACCCCAACCCTAACCCTAATTCTCACACTACTTCCATTCCCAGAGTGAAGCAAGCCTACAATACAGCCATGCCACGTGTGAGATGAGGCTCCGCCTGAGTCCTGCATGTAGGTCTTGTCCCAGGGCCCAGGGAATGATGTTGTGCTTTCGTGGTGACTCCGACCGCACCCCTCTCACCGTAGATTAACCAGGTCCTGTGCCCTTAAACTGACCGCTAAATCTAAGCCCTACCACCAACCCTAACCCCTGACCCTGAACCTAAGCTGCGAGCCTAAAGCCCAACACTAACTCTAAACCCTTACCCTAAACCTAATCCCTAACCCTAATGCTAACCCCTAAACGTAACCCTAACCGTGAACAGTAAACCTAACCCTAACCTCTAACACAAACCATAACATATAACTCTAACCCTAAAACTAAACCTAACCCTTAACCCTAAACCTAAACCCTAACCCTAACTCTTAACCTTAACCCTAACCGTTAACTCTCACACTAACCTTTAATCCTAACCCTAATCCTAATCTTCAACCCTAAACCTAACATTTTACCCTAACCCTGTACCTAACCCTAACCCTACCAAACACTAACCCCTCATATTAACCCTAACTGTAAACCTCAACCCTAAACTGAACTGTAACCATTAAACCTAAGAGTAACCTTTAACCCTAACCCTAATCCCTAACCCTAAGCCCTCACCCTAGCACTAAACTTCATCCTTAACCCTAACCATAATCCTAACCCTAAATCTAATTCTCAGACTTCTTGCTTTCTTAGAGTTTACGAAGCCTGCAATCCTCCCATGCCATGCGTGAAAGGAGGCTCTACCACTGTGTCCTGCATGAAACCCACGGGCCCATAACCAGAGTACGATACAGTGGGATCCTGGTGACAATCCCAGCCCCCTAACCTCCTCCCGCCCTTTCCTAAGGCAGACAGGGCCCGTGCGCTAAGCATAAACAATACATGTAACAGATATCCCTCACCCTGAACATAACACCTAACCCTGTTCCTATTTCTCCCCTTAACATGTAAAACTGACCATGAGCCTAACTTTAACCTCTTATCCTAACGTTAATGCATAACCCATTCCCTGAGAACAACCCCTATCCCATAATTCTAACCCTATCTCCTAGTCAAAACTGTAACACCTAATCCCTAACCCTAATTCTAAACCACTAACCCTAACCGGAACCCTGCCTACAACCCTAACACTGACAGTAACCCTTACTTCTAATCCCAACGCTATGCCTAACAGAAACCCTTAACCCTTGACCCTAACCCCTAAGCCTTACCCTAACCCTTAAACCTAATCCTAATCTTAACCATTAAACCTAACCCTAGCTCTTAAAGCTAACCCTATACCTTACCCTCACGACTAGACCCAACCCTGACAGTAACCTAACACCTAACCGTAACCCCTAAAGCTAACCCTAACCCTGAACCCTAAACCTAACCCTAACACTGAACCCTCACTATATCCCCAACCTCTAAGCCTAATCCTAACCGTTAACCCTCACCCTAACACTTACAGTGGACCATAACACTAAACATTAACCCTAATACTAAAATTTAACCCTAACCCTGAGCCCAACCCTTAACCCTAATCCTATCCTTTTACCCTAACCCTAACCCTAACACTAACCCCAATCCTAATTCTAACCATAACCTTTCATAAAACACTAACTCCTAACCCTAACATTTACCAAATACCCTAATCGCTAATCCCTAACACTAACGCTTAACCTTTACCGTAACCGTTAACACTCACCCTAACCCTTAACACTGACCCTAACCTTAACCTTTAATCTAAGCGTAACCCTTAACCCTAACAGTAAGGAAAACCCTTATGCCAATCTTATCCCTTATCCCTAACCTGAACACTACAGCTAAACATAACCCTAACCTTTGATACTTAAACCTTTTCCCTAACACTTACTTTTACCCCAAACCCTAACCCTAATCCTAAGCATTAAACCTAACCCTATCTCTTAATCCTTACTCTAACGCCTAGATATAACCCTAAATGTAACCTACCACCTAATCCTAACCTTAAGCCCTAACGCTAATTCTAACCCTGAACCCTAAACCTACCCGTAACCCTTAACACTAACCCTATCCATAAACCTTAACCCTGACCCTAACCATTACCCGCACCCAAACATTTAACCCTGACCCTAACCCTAATCCTTAATGATAACCCTAACACTAAACACTAACCCTAAGCCCAACACTTAACCCTAATCCTATCCCTTAACCCTAAGCCTAACCCTAACACCTAACCCTAAACCTAAGCCTAACCCCAACCTGAACCATTAATCTTGACCCTTACCATTAATCCTCACACTAACACTAATCCTAATCTTTAACCATAAAGCTAACACTGAAGCCTACCCCTGTGCCAAACGCTAAACCCAAACCTTAACCCTAACCCTGAAACTTAACCGTAAACCTAACTGTAACTGTTAAACCTAACACTAACTTTTAACCCCAACCCCTAACCTAAGACCCCACCCTGACACTAATATTCATCCCTAAACATTACCATAATCCTACCCCTAAATCTAATTCTCAGACTTCTTGCTTTCTCAGAGTTTAGAAAGCCTACAATCCTCCCATGCCATGAGTAAAAGGGGGCTCTGCCACTGTGTCCTGCATGAAACCCAGGAGCCCATAACCAGCGTACGATAGAGTGGGTTCTCGGCGACAATCCCATCCCCCTAACCCCCGCCCCCCGCCCAGTGCAGACAGAGCCCGTACGGTAAGTATAAACACTACCCCTAACAGATAACCCTCACCCTGAACATAATACCTAGCCCTGATCCTATTGCTCAGCTTAAAACATAAACCTCTCCGTAACCCTAAATTAGCCCCTTAACTTAACGTGAATGCATAACACCTTGAGAAGAAGCCCTATCCTATAATTCTAATCCTAAACCATAGTCATAACCGTAATACCTCATCCCTAATTCTAAAACGTCAACCCTAACCTTCACCCTACCAACAACCCTAAACCTAACCCTAACCCCTAACCCTAAGCCCTCTCCCTAACACTAATCTTCATCCCTAAACCGTGCCGTAATCCTAACCCAAAATCTAATTCTCAGACTCCTTGCTTTCTCAGAGTTTTGAAAGCCTACAATCCTACTAAGCCATGCATGAAAGCCGGCTCTGCCACAGTGTCCTGCATGAAACCCAGAGGCCCATATACTGCGTACGATAGAGTGGGTTCCCAGCGACCATCACAGATCCCTAACTTCGCCTCCTAGTGCATACAGGGCCCGTGCCCTAAGCATAAACCCTACCCCTCACCCATAACCCTAACCCAGAACATAACACCTAACCCTGATCCTACTGCTCACCTTAACAGGTAAAGCTCACCGTAACCCTAACTTTAACCCCTTATCTTAAGGTAAATGCATGACACCCTAGAACAAGCCCTATACCGTAATTCTAACCCTAACTCCTAGCCATAACCATAACACCTAATCCCTAATTGTGAAACGCCAACCCTAACCTTAACGCTACGAACAACACTAACGCTAACCCTAACCGCTTATGCTAAACCTATGCCCAAAAATAACACTAACCGTTGATCCTTAGTCATAACCCCTAACCTTAACCCTAACCCTTAACCCTAATCCCAATCCTAACCATTAAACATAACCCTAACAATTAACCCTAACCCTAACCTTTACCCTAATGCCTAGAGATCTAACCCCAACACTGACCTACAGGTAACACTAACGCTAACCCCCTAATGCTAACCTTAAACCTGAACCATACACCTGACCCTTAACCCTAAACCTATCCCTAATCCCGTAACCCTAACCCTAACTCTTCACCCTCACCCTAACCCTTAACCCTGACCCTAACCCTAAACCTGAACCCGAAACCTAAGCCTAACCCTTAACCCTAACCCTATCCCTTAACCCTAAACCCTAACCCTAACGCTAACTCCAAACCTAAAACTTACCATGGCCCCCTAAAGCAGACTTAACACTTAACCCGTAACACTAACTCTAACCCTAACCACTAATCCCTACCACCTAACCCTGAGTCAAAACCTAACCCCTAACTTGCAACCCCTAACCCCAACCCTAACCCTAATTCTCACACTACTTCCATTCCCAGAGTGAAGCAAGCCTAAAATACAGCCATGCCATGTGTGAGATGAGGCTCCGCCTGAGTCCTGCATGTAGGTCTTGTCCCAGGGCCCAGGGAATGATGTTGTGCTTTGTGGTGACTCCGAAAGGACCCCTCTCACCATAGATTAAACAGCTCCTGTGCCCTTAAACTGACCGCTAAATCTAAGCCCTACCACCAACTCTAACCCCTGACCCTGAACCTAAGCCCCGAGCCTAAAGACGAACACTAACTCTAAACCCTTACCCTAAACCTAATCCTTAACCCTAATGCTAACCCCTAACCCTGAACAGTAAACCAAACCCTAACCTCTAACACAAACCCTAACACATAACTCGAACCCTAAAACTAACCCTAACCCTTAACCCTAAACCTAAACCCTAACACTAACTCTTAACCTTAACCCTAACCGTTAACTCTCACGCTAACCTTTAATCCTAACCCTAATCCTAATCTTCAACCCTAATTCTAACACTTAACCCTAACCCTGTACCTAACCCTAACCCTATACCAAACCCTAACCCCTCATCTTAACCCTAACCGTAAACCTCAACCCTAAACCGAACTGTAACTGTTAAACCTAAGAGTAACCTTTAACCCTAACCCTAATCACTAACCCTAAGCCCTCACCCTAACACTAAACTTCATCCTTAACCCTAACCATAATCCTAACCCTAAATCTAATTCTCAGAATTCTTGCTTTCTTAGAGTTTAGAAAGCCTGCAATCCTCCCATGCCATGCGTGAAAGGAGGCTCTACCACGGTGTCCTGCATGAAACCCACGGGCTCATACCCAGAGGACGATACAGTGGGATCCTGGTGACAATCCCAGCCCCCGAACCTCCTCCCCCGCCTAATGCAGACAGGGCCCGTGCGCTAAGCATAAACAATACCTGTAACAGATATCCCTCACCCTGAACATAACACCCAACCCTGTTCCTATTTCTCCCCTTAACACGTAAAACTGACCGTGAGCCTAACTTTAACCTCTTATCCTAACGTTAGTGCATAACCCATTCCCTGAGAACAACCCCTATCCACTAATTCTCACCCTATCTCCTATTCATCACTGGAACACCTAATCCCTAACCCTAATTCTAAACCGCTAACCCTAACCGTAACCCTGCCTACAACCCTAACACTGACAGTAACCCTTACTTCTAACCCCAACGCTATGCCTAACAAAAACCCTTAACCCTTCACCCTAACCCCTAAGCCTTACCCTAACCTTTAACCTTAATCCTAATCCTAACCATTAAACCTAACCCTAGCTCTTAAAGCTAACCCTAAACCTTACCCTCACGACTAGACCTAACCCTGACACTAACCTAACACCTAACCCTAACCATAACCCCTAAAGCTAACCCTAACCCTGAACCCTAAACCTAAACTTAACACTGAACCCTCACTATATCCCCAACCTCTAAGCCTAATCCTAACCGTTAACCCTCACCCTAACACTTAAACTGGACCATAACACTAAACATTAACCCGAACACTAAACTTTAACCCTAAATCTGAGCCCAACCCTTAACCCTAATCCTATCCTTTTACCCTAAACCTAACCCCTAAACCTAACCCTAACACTAACCCCAATCCTAATTCTAACCATACCCCTTCATAAAACACTAACTCCTAACCCTAACACTTACCAAAAACCCTAATCGCTAATCCCTAACACTAACGCTTAACCTTTACCGTAACCGTTAACCCTCACCATAACCCTTAACACTAAACTTAACCTTTAACCTAAGCGTGACCCTTAACCATAAAAGTAAGGAAAACACTTACGCCAATCTTATCCCTTATCCCTAACCCTACAACTAAACATAACCCTAACCTTTGATCCTTAAACCTAACCCCTAACACTTACTTTAACCCAAAACCCTAACCCTAATCCTAAGCATTAAACCTAACCCTATCTCTTAACCTTACTCTAACGCCTAGATCTAAACCTAAATGTAACCTACCACCTAATCCTAACCTTAAGCCCTAATGCTAACTCTAACCCTGAACCCTAAACCTACCCGTAACCCTTAACACTAACCCTATCCGTAAACCTTAACCCTGACCCTAACCATTACCCGCACCCAAACATTTAACCCTGACCCTAACCCTAATCCTTAACGATAACCCTAACACTAAACCCTAACCCTAAGCCCAACACTTAACCCTAATCCTATCCCTTAACCCTAAGCCTAACCCTAACCCCTAACCCTAAACCGAAGCCTAACCCCAACCTCAACAATTAATCTTGACCCTTACCATTAACCCTCACACTAGCACTAATCCTAATCTTTAACCATAAAGCTAACATTGAAGTCTTCCCCTGTGCCAAACGCTAAACCCAAACCTTAACCCTAACCCTGAAACTTAACCATAAACCTAACTGTAACTGTTAAACCTAACACTAACCTTTAACCCCAACCCCTAACCCAAGACACCACCCTGACACTAATCTTCATCCCTGAACATTACCATAATCCTACCCCTAAATCTAATTCTCAGACTTCTTGCTTTCTCAGAGTTTAGAAAGCCTACAATCCTCCCATGCCATGAGTAAAAGGGGGCTCTGCCACTGTGTCCTGCATGAAACCCAGGAGCCCATACCCAGCGTACGATAGAGTGGGTTCCCGGGGACAATTCCATCCCCCTAAACCCCGCCCACCTCCCAGTGCAGACAGGGCCCGTATGCTAAGTATAAACACTACCCCTAACAAATAACCCTCACCCTGAACATAACACCTAACCCTGATCCTACTGCTCACCTTAACAGGTAAAGCTCACCGTAACCCTAACTTTAACCCCTTATCTTAACGTTAATGCATGACACCCTGAGAACAAGCCCTATACCGCAATTCTAACCCTAACTCCTAGCTATAAACATAACACCTAATCCCTAATTCTGAAACGCCAACCCTAACCTTAACTCGACCAACAACACTAACACTAACTCTAACCCCTTACCCTAACCCTACGCCTAAAAATAACCGTAACCGTTGATCCTTAGTCATAACCCATAACCTTAACCTTAACCCTTAAGCCTAATCCCAATCCTAACCTTTAAACATAACCCTAACTCTTAACCCTAACCCTAACCTTTACCCTAATGCCTAGAGATCTAAACCCAACACTGATCTACAGTTACACAAACCCTACCCTCTAATGCTAACCTTAAACCTGAACCAAGCTCCTAACCCTTAACCCTAACCCTATCCCTAACCCCCTTACCCTAACTCTAACTGTTAACCCTCACCCTAACCCTCAACCCTGACCCTAAACTTAAACCTTAATCCTAACCATGTGTGAGATGAGCCTCTGCCTTTGTCCTGCATGACAGTTGAAGCCCAACACCCAGGGTACGATGAAGTGGGGACCCAGCCTTGCTCCACACCCACAGTGCCCCGTACATTAGACAGGGCCCGTGCCCTAACACACACCGTTAAACGTAAGCCCTAACCCTATCTCTAAACCAAACCCTTAGTAAGCCCTGAATCTAACTCCTAACAGTAACCCTAATCCCTGACCCTTACTCTTGCCTCTCACCCTAAACCTAAACCCAACCACTAAACATAATCCTAATCTCTAACCCTAACAGTAATCCTAACCCTAATTCTAACCTAAAACCCTAACCCCTAAACCTAATCCTAGTCCCTAACACCTAACCTTACCCTAAACCCAATTCCAATTCTCAGAGTTCTTCAATTCAAAAACTTAAAAAAGCCTACAATCCACCAATGCCGTGTCTGAGATGAGGGTCCGCCCCTATGTCCTGCATGACAGGCAGGCGCCAATGCCCAGGGTACTATGGAGTGGGGTCCGGGGGTCTGGAGGCTTGCTAAACTCCAGTTTGGAAGAATTGCTATAGTCATATATAGGGATGCTTACATTTACTGATAGAAAGCAACTATTGGTGTGTGATTTGTAGGCTTGCCTTACTCTAGTTTGGATGAAGAAGCTGAATCATATATAGGAATATTAGCTTTGAGTTAGAGGAAGCATCTATGGGGGGTGCTTTTTTGGCTTGTTAAACTCTGGTTTGGAAGAAGTTCGAGAGTCTTATATAGGAACGATATCATTCATTCAGAGAAAGCAATTATAGGGAGTTGGTTTGTAGGCTTGCTAAGCTCTAGTTTGGAGGAAGGCGAGAGTCATATATAGGAACGCTTACGTTCACATAAAGCGTCTACGGGGGGACGGTTTCTAGGCTTCCTAAACTCTAGCTTGGAAAAAGAGGACAGTTATGTATAGGAACTCTCGGCGGGGGATTTGTAGCATTGCTAAAATCTTAGATTGGAAAAGTTGCGAGAGTCATACATAGGAATGTTAACATTCACTCAATGAAAGCAACTATAAGGGGTGCTTTCCAGGCTGGCTACACTCTAATTTGGAAAAAGTGCGACAGTCATATAGAGGAAGGCTTATATTCACTCAGACAAAGCAATTATGTGTAGGTGTATAGTAGGCATGCTAACTCTAGTTTGGAAAATTTCGAGAGCCATGTATAGGAAAGCTTACAGTAACTTAGAGGAAGCAACGAACGGGGGTGGAGTGTAGGTTTGCTAAACTCTAGTTTGGAGGAAGTGCCATAGTCCTATATAGGAACGCTTAAATTCGTTCAGAGAAAACAGCTGTCGGGGATCGGTTTGTAGACATAACTCAAGTTTGGAAGAAGTGCGAGAGACATATATAGGAATGTTTACATTGACTCAAAGAAAGCAACTATGGGGGAGTGTTATTTTGGCATGCCAGATGCTAGTTAGGAAGAAGTACAAGACTCATATATAGGAACGCTTACATTCACACAGCGAGAGCAACTACGGAGTAGTGTCAGGTAGACATGTTAAAGTCTAGCTTGGAAGAAGTTCCAGAGTCCTATATAGGAAAGGTAACAGCCACTTTGAAAAAGCAAGTCTTGGCGGGTGGTTTGTAGGCCTGCAAAACCCTGTTTTGGTTGAAGTGTGAGAGTCATATATGAGAACGCTTCCATTCCCTCAGAGAAAGCAATGATGGGGTTGTTTGTAGGCTTACTAAACTGCAGTTTGGAAGAAGCACGAGAATCACATATAGGAACACATACATTTTGACGCACTGAAAGTAACTATGGGGTGGTGTTTTATAGGCATGCTAAACTCTAGTTTGGACGAAGTTTGAGAATCACATATAAGAAAGCTTACAGTCACTTAGAGAAAGCAAATCTCTGGGTGTGGAATGTAGGCCTGCTAAACTCTATTTTGGTTTAAGAGTGAGAGTCATATATGGGAAGGCTTACATTCCCTCAGAGAAAGCAACGACGACGTGGTGGTTTGTAGGCATACTAAACTCTAGTTTGGAAGAAGTGGGAGAATGATATATGGGAACGCTTACATTCACGTAGAGAAAGCAATTATGGGGTGGCGTTTTTGTAGCCATGCTAATCTCTAGTTTGGAAGAAGTTAAGGAGTAATATATAGGAAAGGTTACAGTCATAGAAACCAACTCTCGGGGGATGTTTTGTACACCTGCAAAACTCCAGTTTGGAAGAAGGGGGAGAGTCATATTGGGGACCGCGTGCATTCACTCAGAGAAATCAACGATGGGATTGTGATTTGTAGGCATAGTCAACTCTAGTTTGGAAGAAGTACGAGAATCGTATATAGGAACGCTTACCTTCATGCAGAGAAAGCAACTATGGAGTGATGTTTGTATGCCTACTAAAATATAGTTTGGAGGAAGTTCGAGAGTCATATCTGGGAAGCTTACAGTCACTTAGAGAAAGCAACTCTCGGGGGGTGTTTCGTAGGCCTGCTAAACTCTATTTTCAATGAAGTGTTAGAATAATATATGGGAACTCAGTGAAAGCAACGTCGTGGTTGTGGTTCCTAGGCATACTAACCTGTAATTTGGAAGAAGCAAGAGAATCACATGTAGAGCCGCTTACATTCCGGCACCGAAAACAACTATGGGGTGGTGTTTTGTAGGCTTGCAAAACTCTAGTTTGGACGAAGTTTGAGAGTAATATATAGGAAAGTTTACAGTCACATAGAGAAAACAACTCTCTGGGTGTGGAATGTAGGCCTGCTAAACTCTATTTTGGTTGAAGTGTGAGAGTCATATATGGGAAAGCTTACATTCACTCAGAGAAAAAAACGTTTGGGTGGTGGTTTGTAGGGCATACTAAACTGTAGTTTGGAAGAAGTACGAGAGTCCTATATAGGAACACTTACATTCACGCAGAGAAAGCACTTATGGCGTCAGGTTTTGTAGGCATGCTAAACTGCAGTTTGGAAGAAGTTGGAGAACCTTATACAGGAATGATTACCATCACCTAGGGAAAGCAACTCTCGGGAGATTGTTTGTACACATGCTAAACTCTAATTTGGATGAAGTGTGAGAGTCAAACATGGGACCGCTTACATTCCCTCAGACAAACAACATTGGGCTGGTTTTTGTAGGAATACTAAATAGTTTGGAAGAAGTACGAGAATGATATTTGGGAACGTTTACATTCACCCAGAGAAAGCAACTACGGGGTGGTGTTTTGTAAGCATGCTATAGTTTGGAAGAAGTTCTAAACCTGAACAGTCACTTAGAGAAAGCAACTCTTGGTGGGTGATTTTTAGGTCTGCTAAATTGTATTTTGAAAGAAGTACCAGAGTCATATATACTAATGCTTACATTCATGCAAAGAAAAAACTATGGGGTGATGTTTTGTGGGCATGTTAACCTGTAGTTTGGAAGAAGTTGGAGAGTCTTATTTAGGAAAGCTTACAGTCACCTAGAGAAAGCAACTCTCGGGAGATCCTTTCTTGGCCTGCTAAACTCTACTTTGCATCAATTGTGAGAGTCAAACATGGGAATGCTTTCATTCATTCAGAGAACGCAACGTTTGGGTGGTGGTTTGTAGGCATTCTAAACTGTATTTTGGAGGAAGTACGAGAGTCATATATCTGAACGCTTACATTCAGGCAGAGAAAGCCACTCTGGGGTCGTATTTTGTTGGCATGCTAAACTGTGGTTTGGAAGAAGTTCGAGAGTCTTATATAGGAAAGATTACAGTGACACAGAGAAAACAACTCTCGGAAGTTTATTGGTAGGCCTGCTAAACTCTAATTTGGATGAAATGTGAGAACGCTTGCATTCATTCACTCAGAGAAAGAAACATTATCGTGATGGTTTGAAGGCATAATAACTGTAGTTGGGAAGAAGTAGGAGAGTCATATATATGAACGGTTACATTCACGCAGAGAAAGCAACTGTGGGGTGGCGCAGGTATGCATGTTAATCTGTAGTTTGGAGGAAGTGCGAGAGTCATATCTGGGGAAAATTACAGTCACTTAGAGAAAGGAACCATCTTGGGCTGGTTTGTAGATCTAAATTCTATTTTGGAAACAGAGTGTGAGTCATATATGGGAACGCTTATGTTCACTCAGAGAAAGCAACCACGGTGTGGTGTTTTGTTGGCATGGTGTAGTTTGAAAGAAGTTGGAGATTCTTTTATAGGAAAGTTTACAGTCACCTAGAGAAAGCAACTCACGGGGCATGGTTTGTAGGCCTGCTAAACTCTAATTTAGATGAAGTGAGAGAGGCATATATATGAACGCTTATATTGATGCAGAGAAAGTAACTATGGGGTGGTGTTTTGTAGGCATGCTAAAACATAATTTGGAAGAAGTTCGAAAGCAGACAGTCACTTAGAGAAAGCAACTCTCGGCGGTTCAATTTTCGGTCTGCTAAATTGTATTTTGAAAGAAGTACCAGAGTCATATATACAAACGCTTACATTCATGCAGAGAAAGCAACTGTGGGGTGGTGTTTTCTAGGCATGCTAAACTCTAGTTTGGACGAAGTTTGAGAATCACATATAAGAAAGCTTAGAGTCACTTAGAGAAAGCAAATCTCTGGTGTGGAATGTAGGCGTGCTAAACTCTATTTTGGTTTCAGAGTGAGAGTCATATATGGGAAGGCTTACATTCACTCAGAGAAAGCTACGATGATGTGGTGGTTTGTAGGCATACTAAACTCTAGTTTGGAAGAAGTAGGAGAATGATATATGGGAACACTTACATTCATGCAGAGAAAGCAATTATGGGGTGGATTTTTTGTAGCCATGCTAATCTCTATTTTGCAAGAAGTTAAAGAGTAATATATAGGAAAGCGTACCGTCATTTATAGAAACCAACTTTCAGGGGATGGTTTGTAGGCCTGCAAAACTCTACTTTGGAAGAAGGGGGAGAGTCATTTTGGGGACTGCGTACATTCACTCAGAGAAATCAACGATCAGGTTGTGGTTTGTAGGCATACTAAACTCTAGTTTGGAAGAAGTACGAGAATCATATATAGGAACGCTTACATTCATGCAGAGAAAGCAACTATGGAGTGATGTTTGTATGCCTACTAAACTATAGTTTGGGGGATGTTCGAGAGTCATATCTGGGAAGTTTACAGTCATTTAGAGAAAGCAACTCTTGGGGGGGTGGTTCGTAGGCCTGCTAAACTCTATTTTCAATGAAGTGTTAGAATCATATACAGGAACGCTTACATTCACTCAGAGAAAGCAACGTTGGGGTGGCCGTTTTTGAGCATACTGAACTCTACTTTGGAAGAGGTACGAGAGACATATACAGGAACGCTTACATTAACACAGAGAAAGCAAATACCGGGTGCTGTAGTGCAGGCATGCTAAACTATAGATTGGAAGAAGTTCGAAAGCTGACAGTCATTTACAGAAAGCAACTCTTGGCGGGTGATTTTTAGGTCTGCTAAATTGTATTTTGAAAGACGTACCAGAGTCATATAGACAAACGCTTACATTCATGCAGAGAAAGAAACTATGGGGTGATGTGTTGTTGGCATGCTAAACTGCAGTTTGGAAGGAGTTCGAGAGTGTTATATAGGATAACTTAGAGTCACCTAGAGAAAGCAACACTCGGGACAGCTTTGCAAGCCTGTAAACACTAATTAGCAGCAATTGTGAGAGTCAAACATGGGAACGCTTACATTCACGGAGAGAACACAACGTTTGGGTGGTGATTTGTAGGCATCATAACTGTAGTTTGGAAGAAGTAGGAGAGTCATATATATGAACGGTTACATTCACGCAGAGAAAGCAACTGATGGGTGGCGTATGTACGCATGTTAATGTATACTTTGGAGGAAGTTCGGGAGTCTTATCTGGGGAAAATTGCAGTCACTTAGAGAAAGCAACCATCGGGGGCCGTTTTGTAGATCTGCTAAATTCTATTTTGGAAGAAGAGAGAAAGTCATATGTGGGAACGCTTATGTTCACTCATAGAAATCAACGATGGGGCAGTGTTTCGTTGGCATGCTAAACTGTAGTTTGGAAGAAGTTCGCGAGTCTTATATAAGAAAGCTTACAGTCACCTAGAGAAAGTAACTCTCGGCAGATTGTTTCTAAGCATGCTAAACTCTAATTTGCATCAATTGTGAGAGTCAAACATGGGAACGCTTACATTCACTCAGAGAACGCAACGTTTGGGTGGTGGTTTGTAAGCATTCTAAACTGTATTTTGGAGGAAGTAGGAGAGTCATATATACGAATGCTTACATTCACGCAGAGAAAGCAACTCTGGGGTCGTATTTTGTTGGCATGCTAAACTGTGGTTTGGAAGAAGTTCGAGAGCCTTATATAGGAAAGATTACACTGACACAGAGAAAACAACTCTCTGTAGTTTGTTGGTAGGTCTGCTAAACTGTAATTTGGATGAAGTGTGAGAACGCTTGCATTCACTCAGAGAAAGAACTTTGTCGTGGTGGTTTGTAGGAATAACAACTGTAGTTCGAAGAAGTAGGAGAGTCATATATGAACGGTTACATTCACGCAGAGAAAGCAATTGTGGGGTGGTGTATGTAATCATCATAATCTGTAGTTTGGAGGAAGTTCGAGAGTCATATCTGGGGAAAATTAGAGTCACTTAGAGAAAGGAACCATCTTGGGCTGGTGTGTAGGTCTGCTAAATTCTATTTTGGAAAAAGAGTGAGAGTCATATATGGGAACGCTTATGTTCACTCAGAGAAATCAATGATGGGGCGCTGTATTGTTGGCATGCCAAACTGTAGTTTGGAAGAAGTTCGAGAGTCTTATATAGGAAAGTTTACAGTCACCTAGAGAAAGCAACTCACAGGAGGTGGTTTGTAGGCCGCTAAACTCTAATTTGGATGAAGTGAAAGAGGCATACATGGATATGCTTCATTCACTCAGAGAAAGGTAAGTTGGAGTGGCGGTTTTTAGGTATACTAAACTCCAGTTTGGAAGAAGTACAAGAGTCATATATATGAACGCTTATATGGACGCAGAGAAAGCAACTATGGGGTGGTGTTTTGTAGGCATGCTAATATATAATTTGGAAGAAGTTCGAAAGCAGACAGTCACTTAGAGAAAGCAACTCTTGGCGGTGGATTTTTAGGTCTGCTAAATTGTATTTTGAAAGAAGTACCAGTGTCATATAAAGAACGCTTACATTCATGCAGAGAAAGCATCTGTGGGGTGGTGTATTGTAGGCATGCTAAAATCTAGTTTGGACGAAGTTTGAGAATCACATATAAGAAAGCTTAGAGTCACTTAGAGAAAGCAAATCTCTGGTTGTGGAATGTAGGCGTGCTAAACTCTATTGTGGTTTAAGACTGAGCATCATATATGGAAAGGGTTACATTCACTCAGAGAAAGCAACGATGGT
This sequence comes from Eulemur rufifrons, assembly GCF_041146395.1. Classification (NCBI taxonomy): domain Eukaryota; kingdom Metazoa; phylum Chordata; class Mammalia; order Primates; family Lemuridae; genus Eulemur; species Eulemur rufifrons. Next base: position 828,856 of record NW_027182875.1, read on the forward strand.
GTGGTGGTTTGTAGGCATACTAAACTCTAGTTTGGAAGAAGTAGGAGAATGATATATGGGAACGCTTACATTCATGCAGAGAAAGCAATTATGGGGTGGATTTTTTGCACCCATGCTAATCTCTAGTTTGGAAGAAGTTATATAGGAAAGCGTACACTCATTTATAGAAACCAATTTACGGGGGATGGATGGTAGGCCTGCAAAACTCTACTTTGGAAGAAGGGGGAGAGTCATATTGGGGACCACGTACATTGACTCAGAGAAATCAAGGATGGGGTTGTGTTTTGTAGGCATACTAAACTCTAGTTTGGAGGAAGTACGAGAATCATATATAGGAACGCTTACATTCATGCAGAGAAAGCAACTATGGAGTGATGTTTGTATGCCTACTAAACTATAGTTTGGAGGATGTTCGAGAGTCATATCTGGGAAGCTTACAGTCATTTAGAGAAAGCAACTCTCTGGGGGTGGTTCGTAGGCCTGCTAAACTCTATTTTCAATGAAGTGTTAGAATCATATACAGGAACGCTTACATTCACTCAGAGAAAGCAACGTTGGGGTGGTGGTTTGTAGGTATACTAACCTGTAATTTGGAAGAAGCAAAAGAATCACATATAGAACCGCTTACATTCAGGCACTGAAAGCCACTATGGGTTCGTGTTTTTAGGCATGCTAAACTGTAGTTTGGAAGAAGTTCGAAAGCTGTCACTTAGAGAAAGAAACTCTCTGCGGGTGATTTTTAGGTCTGCTAAATTGTGTTTTGAAATAAGTACCAGAATCATAGTTACAAACGGTTACATTCATGCAGAGAAAGAAACTATGGGGTGATGTTTTGTGGGCATGCTAAACTGCCCACAAAACTTCTAAGAAGTTCGAGAGTCTTATATAGGAAAGCTTACAGTCACCTAGAGAAAGCAACTCTCGGGAGATGGTTTCTAAGCCTGCTAAACTAATTTGCACCGATTGTTAAAGTCAAACATGGGAAGGTTTACATCCACTCAGAACGCAACGTTTGGGTTGTGGTTTGTGGCCATAATAACTGTAGTTCGGAAAAAGTAGGAAAGTCATGTATATGAATGGTTACATTCACGCAGAGAAAGCAACTGTTGGGTACCGTATGTACGCGTGCTAATCTATAGTTTGGAGGAAATTCGAGAGTCATATCTAGGGAAAATTACAGTCACATAGCTAAATCAACCATCGGGGACTGGTTTGTAGGTCTGCTAAATTCTATTTTGGAAAAAGAGATTCATATAATGGAATGCTTATGTTCACTCAGAGAAAGCAACGATCCGGTGGTGTATTGTTGGCATGCTAAACTGTAGTTTGGAAGAAGTTCGAGAGTTTTATATAGGAAAGCTTACATTCACCTAGAGAAAGCAACTTTCAGGATGTGGTTTATAGGCCTGGTGAACTCTAATTTGGATCAAGTGTGAGAGTCATACATACGAGTTCCAAAATACAGTTTAGTATGCCTACAAACCACCAGCCCAACATTGCTTTCTCTGAGTGGATATAGGCTTTCCCTTATATGAATCTCGGACTGCTTTCAAAATGCAATTTACCGGACCTACAAAACACCGCCTGAGAGTTGCTTTCTCTCACTATAAGCTTTCCTATATATGACTTTGGAACATAGTTTAGCATGCCAACAAAAGGCCACCCCATAGTTTGCGTGAATGTAAGCGTTCCTATGCATCACGCTCGTACTTCTTCCAAAGTATAGTACACCTACAAACCACCTCCCCAACTTTGCTTTTTCTGAGTGAATGTAAGCATTCTTTTATTCTCGTACTTCCTCCAAACTCCAGTTTAGTGTGACTAAAAACCACCACCGCAACCCTGCTTTCTCTGAGTGAATGTTAGCGTTCCCGTTTATGATTCACACTTCATCCAAAATAGAATTTAGCAGAACTACAAACCAGCCCCCAAGGGTTGCTTTCTCTATGAGACTGTAAGCTTTCCTATTACTCTTAACTTCTTCGCAACTAGAGATTTGCATGCCTACAAAACACCACCCCATAGTTGCCCTCTCTGCGTGAATGTAAGCACTTGTATATATGACTCTGCTACTTCTTCCAAAATACAGTTTAGTATGCTTACAAACAACCAACCAAACGTTGCGTTCTCTGAGAGAATGTTAGCGTTCCCAAGTATGACTGTTCCAAATGATGCAAAGTAGAGTTTAGCAGGCTTACAAACTATCTCTCGAAAGTTGCTTCCTCTAGGGGACTGTAAGGTTTCCTATAAAAGACTGTCGAACTTCTTCGAAACTACATTTCAGCATGCCAACAAAACATCACCACATAGTTTTTCTCAGCATAAATGTAAGAGATTTTATATATGACTCTGGTACTTCTTTCAAAATACAATTTAGCAGACCTCAAAATCAACCGCCAAGAGTTGCATACTCTAAGTCACTGTCAGCTTTCGAACTTCTTCCAAATTATATTTTAGCATGCCTACAAAACACCACCCCATAGTTGCTTTCTCTGCGTCCATATAAGCGTTCATATATATGACTCTCGTACTTCTTCCAAACTGGAGTTTAGTATACCTAAAAAACGGCACCACAATTTACCTTTCTCTGAGTGAATGAAGCGTATCCATGTATGCCTCTTTCACTTCATCCAAATTAGAGTTTAGTGGCCCACAAACCACCTCCTGTGAGTTGCATTCTCTAGGTGACTGTAAACTTTCCTATATAAGACTCTCGAACTTCTTCCAAACTACAGTTTAGCATGCCAACAATACAGCGCCCCATCGTTGATTTCTCTGAGTGAACATAAGCGTTCCCATATATGACTCTCACTCTTCTTCCAAAATAGAATTTAGCAGACCTACACAACACCCGATGGTTCCAATTCTCTACGTGACTCTAATTTTTCCCACATATGACTCTCGAACTTTCTCCAAACTATAGATTATGATGATTACATAGGCCACCCCACAGTTGCTTTCTCTGCGTGAATGTAACCGTTCATATATGACTCTCCTTCTTTTAAACTACAGCATTTATTCCTACAAACCATCACGACAACGTTCTTTCTCTGAGTGAATGCAAGCATTCTCACACTTCATCCAAATTACAGTTTAGCAGACCTACCAACAAACTACAGAGAGTTGTTTTTCTCTGTGTCACTGTAATCTTTCTTATGTAAGGCTCTCGAACTTCTTCCAAACCACAGTTTAGCATGCCAACAAAATACGACCCCAGAGTTGCTTTCTCTGCGTGAATGTAAGCATTCGTATATATGAGTCTCCTACTTCCTCCAAAATACAGTTTAGAATGCTTACAAACCACCACCCAAACGTTGCGTTCTCTGAGTGAATGTAAGCGTTCCCATGTTTGACTCTCACAATTGATGCAAATTAGAATTTAGCATGCTTAGAAACAATCTCCCGAGAGTTGCTTTCTCTAGGTGACTGTAATTTTCCCCAGATATGACTCTCGCACTTCCTCCAAACTACAGATTAGCATGCATACATACGCCACCCAACAGTTGCTTTCTCTGCGTGAATGTAACCGTTCATATATATGACTCTCCTACTTCTTCTGAACTACAGTTATTATGCCTACAAACCACCACCCAAACGTTGTGTTCTCTGAGTGAATGTAAGCGTTCCAATGTTTGACTCTCACAATTGCTGCTAGTTAGAGTTTAGCAGGCTTGCAAAGCTCTCCTGAGTGTTGCTTTCTCTAGGTGACTGTAAGCTATCCAAATAACACTCTCGAACTCCTTCCAAACTGCAGTTTAGCATCCCCACAACACATCACCCCATATTTTCTTTCTACGCATGAATGTAAGCGTTTGTATATAAGACTCTGACACGTCTTTCAAAATACAATTTAGCAGACTGAAAAAATCACCCGCCAAGAGTTGCTTTCTCTAAGTGACTGTCAGCTTTCGAACTTCTTCCAATCTATAGTTTAGCATGCCTGCACTACAGCACCCCGTATTTGCTTTCTCTGTGTTAATGTAAGCGTTCGTATTTATGTCTCTCGTACCTCTTCCAAAGTAGAGTTCAGTATGCTCAAAAACGGCCACCCCAACGTTGCTTTCTCTGAGTGAATGTAAGCGTTCCTGTATATGATTTTAACACTTCATTGAAAATAGAGTTTAGCAGGCCTACGAACCACCCCCCGAGAGTTACATCCTCCAAACTATAGTTTAGTAGGCATACAAACATCACTCCATAGTTGCTTTCTCTGCGTGAATGTAACCGTTCATATATATGACTTTCCTACTTCTTCCGAACTACAGTTATTATGGCCACAAACTACAACCCAAACCTTGCGTTCTGAGTGGATGTAAACCTTCTGATATTTGACTTTAACAGTTGGTGCAAATTAGCAGGCTTAGAAACCATCTCCCGAGAGTTGCTCTCTCTAGGTGACTGTAAGCTTTGCTATATAAGATTCTAAACTTCCTCCAAACTATAGTTTAGTAGGCATAAAAACATCACTCCATAGTTGCTTTCTCTGCATGAATGTAAGCGTTCCTATATATGATTCTCGTACTTCCTCCAAACTAGAGTTTAGTATGCCTACAAAACACAAGCCCATCCTTGATTTCTCTGAGTCAATGTACGTGGTCCCCAATATGACTCTCTCACTTCTTCCAAAGTAGAGTTTTGCAGGCCTACCGTCCATCCCCCGAAAGTTGGTTTCTATAAATGACTGTACGCTTTCCTATATAACTTCTTCCAAACTAGAGATTAGCATGGGTACAAAAACCCATCCCATAATTGCTTTCTCTGCATGAATGTAAGCATTCCCAAATATCATTTTCCTACTTCTTCCAAACTAGAGTTTAGTATGCCTACAAACCACCACATCATCGTTGCTTTCTCTGAGTGAATGTAACCCTTTCCATATATGACTCTCAATCTTAAACCAAAATAGAATTTAGCACGCCTACATTCCACAACCAGAAATTTGCTTTCCCTAAGAGACTCTAAGCTTTCTTATATGTGATTCTCAAACTTGGTCCAAACTAGAGTTTAGCACGCCTAGAAAACGCCACCCCACAGTTGCTTTCTCTGCATGAATGTAAGCGTTTGTATATATGACACTGGTACTTCTTTCAAAATACAATTTAGCAGACCTAAAAATCTACCGCCAAGAGTTGCTTTCTCTGACTGTCTGCTTTCGAACTTCTTCCAAACTATATTTTAGCATGCCAACAAAACACCACCCCATAGTTGCTTTCTCTGCGTCCATATAAGCGTTCATATATATGTCTCTCGTACTTCTTCCAAACTGGAGTTTAGTATACCTAAAAACCGGCACCACAATTTACCTTTCTCTGAGTGAATGAAGCGTATCCATGTATGCCTCTTTCACTTCATCCAAATTAGAGTTTAGCGGCCTACAAACCACTTCCTGTGAGTTGCTTTCTCTAGGTGACTGTAAACTTTCCTATATAAGACTCTCGAACTTCTTCCAAACTACAGTTTGGAATGCCAACAATACAGCGCCACATCATTGATTTCTCTGGGTGAACATAAGCGTTCCCATATATGACTCTCACTCTTTTTCCAAAATAGAATGTAGCAGACCTACACACCAGCCCAAGATGGTTCCTTTCTCTAAGTGACTCTAATTTTCCCCAGATATGACTCTTGAACTTCCTCCAAACTACAGATTATGATGATTACATACACCACCCCACAATTGCTTTCTCTGCGTGAATGTAACCGTTCATATATGACTCTCCTACTTCTTCGAACTACAGTTGTTATTCCTACAAACCACCACGACAAAGTTCTTTCTCTGAGTGAATGCAAGCGTTCTCACACTTCATCCAAATTACAGTTTAGCAGACCTACCAACAAACTACAGAGAGTTGTTTTCTCTGTGTCAGTGTAATCTTTCCTATATAAGGCTCTCGAACTTCTTCCAAACCACAGTTTAGCATGCCAACAAAATACGACCCCAGAGTTGCTTTCTCTGCGTGAATGTAAGCATTCGTATATATGACTCTCCTACTTCCTCCAAAATACAGTTTAGAATGCTTACAAACCACCACCCAAACGTTGCGTTCTCTGAGTGAATGTAAGCGTTCCCATGTTTGACTCTCACAATTGATGCAAATTAGAGTTTAGCATGCTTAGAAACAATCTGCCGAGAGTTACTTTCTCTAGGTGACTGTAAGCTTTCTTATATAAGACTCGCGAACTTCTTCCAAACTACAGTTTAGCATGCCAACGAAACACTGCCCCATCGTTGATTTCTCTGAGTGAACATAAGCGTTCCCACATATGACTTTCTCTCTTCTTCCAAAATAGAATTTAGCAGATCTACAAAACGGCCCCCGATGGTTGCTTTCTCTAAGTGACTGCAATTTTCCCCAGATAAGACTCCCGAACTTCCTCCAAAGTATACATTAACATGCGTAAATACGCCACCCATCAGTTGCTTTCTCTGCGTGAATGTAACCGTTCATATATATGACTCTCCTACTTCTTCCAAACTACAGTTATGATGCCTACAAATCACCACCCAAACGTTGTGTTCTCTCCGTGAATGTAAGCGTTCCCATGTTTGACTCTCACAATTGCTGCTAATTAGTGTTTACAGGCTTGCAAAGCTGTCCCGAGTGTTGCTTTCTCTAGGTGACTCTAAGTTATCCTATATAACACTCTCGAACTCCTTCCAAACTGCAGTTTAGCATGCCAACAACACATCACCCCATAGTTTCTTTCTCTGCATGAATGTAAGCGTTTGTCTATATGACTCTGGTACGTCTTTCAAAATACAATTTAGCAGACCTAAAAATCACCCGCCAAGAGTTGCTTTCTGTAAATGACTGTCAGCTTTCGAACTTCTTCCAATCTATAGTTTAGCATGCCTGCACTACAGCACCCGGTATTTGCTTTCTCTGTGTTAATGTAAGCGTTCCTGTATATGTCTCTCGTACCTCTTCCAAAGTAGAGTTCAGTATGCTCAAAAACGGCCACCCCAACGTTGCTTTCTCTGAGTGAATGTAAGCGTTCCTGTATATGATTCTAACACTTCATTGAAAATAGAGTTTAGCAGGCCTACGAACCACCCCCCCAAGAGTTGCTTTCTCTAAATGACTGTAAACTTCCCAGATATGACTCTCGAACATCCCCCAAACTATAGTTTAGTAGGCATACAAACATCACTCCATAGTTGCTTTCTCTGCATGAATGTAAGCGTTCCTATATATGATTCTCGTACTTCTTCCAAACTAGAGTTTAGTATGCCTACAAACCACAACCCGATCGTTGATTTCTCTGAGTGAATGTACGCAGTCCCCAAAATGACTCTCCCCCTTCTTCCAAAGTAGAGTTTTGCAGGCCTACAAACCATCCCCTGAAAGTTGGTTTCTATAAATGACGGTACGCTTTCCTATATATTACTCTTTAACTTCTTGCAAAATAGAGATTAGCATGGCTACAAAAAATCCACCCCATAATTGCTTTCTCTGCATGAATGTAAGTGTTCCCATATATCATTCTCCTACTTCTTCCAAACTAGAGTTTAGTATGCCTACAAACCACCACATCATCGTAGCTTTCTCTGAGTGAATGTAAGCCTTCCCATATATGACTCTCACTCTGAAACCAAAATAGAGTTTAGCACGCCTACATTCCACACCAGAGATTTGCTTTCTCTAAGTGACTCTAAGCTTTCTTATATGTGATTCTCAAACTTCGTCCAAACTAGAGTTTAGCATGCCTAGAAAACACCACCCCACAGGTGCTTTCTCTGCATGAATGTAAGCGTTTGTATATATGACTCTGGTACTTCTTTCAAAATACAATTTAGCAGACCGAAAATTGAACCGCCGAGAGTTGCTTTCTCTAAGTGACTGTCTGCTTTCGAACTTCTTCCAAATTATGTTTTAGCATGCCTACAAAACACCACCCCATAGTTACTTTCTCTGCATCAATATAAGCGTTCATATATATGCCTCTCTCACTTCATCTAAATTAGAGTTTAGCAGGCCTACAAACCACACCCCGTGAGTTGCTTTCTCTAGGTGACTGTAAACTTTCCTATATAAGAATCTCCAACTTCTTCAAACTACAGCATGCCAACAAAACACCACACCGTGGTTGCTTTCTCTGAGTGAACATAAGCGTTCCCATATATGACTCACACTCTGTTTCCAAAATAGAATTTAGCAGATCTACAAACCAGCCCAAGATGGTTCCTTTCTCTAAGTGACTGTAATTTTCCCCAGATATGACTCTCGCACTTCCTCCAAACTACAGATTAACATGCATACCTGCGCCACCCCACAGTTGCTTTCTCTGCGTGAATGTAACCGTTCATATATATGACTCTCCTACTTCTTCTGAACTACAGTTATTATGCCTACAAACCACCACCCAAACGTTGTGTTCTCTGAGTGAATGTAAGCGTTCCAATGTTTGACTCTCACAATTGCTGCTAGTTAGAGTTTAGCAGGCTTGCAAAGCTCTCCTGAGTGTTGCTTTCTCTAGGTGACTGTAAGCTATCCAAATAACACTCTCGAACTCCTTCCAAACTGCAGTTTAGCATCCCCACAACACATCACCCCATATTTTCTTTCTACGCATGAATGTAAGCGTTTGTATATAAGACTCTGACACGTCTTTCAAAATACAATTTAGCAGACTGAAAAAATCACCCGCCAAGAGTTGCTTTCTCTAAGTGACTGTCAGCTTTCGAACTTCTTCCAATCTATAGTTTAGCATGCCTGCACTACAGCACCCCGTATTTGCTTTCTCTGTGTTAATGTAAGCGTTCGTATTTATGTCTCTCGTACCTCTTCCAAAGTAGAGTTCAGTATGCTCAAAAACGGCCACCCCAACGTTGCTTTCTCTGAGTGAATGTAAGCGTTCCTGTATATGATTTTAACACTTCATTGAAAATAGAGTTTAGCAGGCCTACGAACCACCCCCCGAGAGTTACATCCTCCAAACTATAGTTTAGTAGGCATACAAACATCACTCCATAGTTGCTTTCTCTGCGTGAATGTAACCGTTCATATATATGACTTTCCTACTTCTTCCGAACTACAGTTATTATGGCCACAAACTACAACCCAAACCTTGCGTTCTGAGTGGATGTAAACCTTCTGATATTTGACTTTAACAGTTGGTGCAAATTAGCAGGCTTAGAAACCATCTCCCGAGAGTTGCTCTCTCTAGGTGACTGTAAGCTTTGCTATATAAGATTCTAAACTTCCTCCAAACTATAGTTTAGTAGGCATAAAAACATCACTCCATAGTTGCTTTCTCTGCATGAATGTAAGCGTTCCTATATATGATTCTCGTACTTCCTCCAAACTAGAGTTTAGTATGCCTACAAAACACAAGCCCATCCTTGATTTCTCTGAGTCAATGTACGTGGTCCCCAATATGACTCTCTCACTTCTTCCAAAGTAGAGTTTTGCAGGCCTACCGTCCATCCCCCGAAAGTTGGTTTCTATAAATGACTGTACGCTTTCCTATATAACTTCTTCCAAACTAGAGATTAGCATGGGTACAAAAACCCATCCCATAATTGCTTTCTCTGCATGAATGTAAGCATTCCCAAATATCATTTTCCTACTTCTTCCAAACTAGAGTTTAGTATGCCTACAAACCACCACATCATCGTTGCTTTCTCTGAGTGAATGTAACCCTTTCCATATATGACTCTCAATCTTAAACCAAAATAGAATTTAGCACGCCTACATTCCACAACCAGAAATTTGCTTTCCCTAAGAGACTCTAAGCTTTCTTATATGTGATTCTCAAACTTGGTCCAAACTAGAGTTTAGCACGCCTAGAAAACGCCACCCCACAGTTGCTTTCTCTGCATGAATGTAAGCGTTTGTATATATGACACTGGTACTTCTTTCAAAATACAATTTAGCAGACCTAAAAATCTACCGCCAAGAGTTGCTTTCTCTGACTGTCTGCTTTCGAACTTCTTCCAAACTATATTTTAGCATGCCAACAAAACACCACCCCATAGTTGCTTTCTCTGCGTCCATATAAGCGTTCATATATATGTCTCTCGTACTTCTTCCAAACTGGAGTTTAGTATACCTAAAAACCGGCACCACAATTTACCTTTCTCTGAGTGAATGAAGCGTATCCATGTATGCCTCTTTCACTTCATCCAAATTAGAGTTTAGCGGCCTACAAACCACTTCCTGTGAGTTGCTTTCTCTAGGTGACTGTAAACTTTCCTATATAAGACTCTCGAACTTCTTCCAAACTACAGTTTGGAATGCCAACAATACAGCGCCACATCATTGATTTCTCTGGGTGAACATAAGCGTTCCCATATATGACTCTCACTCTTTTTCCAAAATAGAATGTAGCAGACCTACACACCAGCCCAAGATGGTTCCTTTCTCTAAGTGACTCTAATTTTCCCCAGATATGACTCTTGAACTTCCTCCAAACTACAGATTATGATGATTACATACACCACCCCACAATTGCTTTCTCTGCGTGAATGTAACCGTTCATATATGACTCTCCTACTTCTTCGAACTACAGTTGTTATTCCTACAAACCACCACGACAAAGTTCTTTCTCTGAGTGAATGCAAGCGTTCTCACACTTCATCCAAATTACAGTTTAGCAGACCTACCAACAAACTACAGAGAGTTGTTTTCTCTGTGTCAGTGTAATCTTTCCTATATAAGGCTCTCGAACTTCTTCCAAACCACAGTTTAGCATGCCAACAAAATACGACCCCAGAGTTGCTTTCTCTGCGTGAATGTAAGCATTCGTATATATGACTCTCCTACTTCCTCCAAAATACAGTTTAGAATGCTTACAAACCACCACCCAAACGTTGCGTTCTCTGAGTGAATGTAAGCGTTCCCATGTTTGACTCTCACAATTGATGCAAATTAGAGTTTAGCATGCTTAGAAACAATCTGCCGAGAGTTACTTTCTCTAGGTGACTGTAAGCTTTCTTATATAAGACTCGCGAACTTCTTCCAAACTACAGTTTAGCATGCCAACGAAACACTGCCCCATCGTTGATTTCTCTGAGTGAACATAAGCGTTCCCACATATGACTTTCTCTCTTCTTCCAAAATAGAATTTAGCAGATCTACAAAACGGCCCCCGATGGTTGCTTTCTCTAAGTGACTGCAATTTTCCCCAGATAAGACTCCCGAACTTCCTCCAAAGTATACATTAACATGCGTACATACGCCACCCATCAGTTGCTTTCTCTGCGTGAATGTAACCGTTCATATATATGACTCTCCTACTTCTTCCAAACTACAGTTATGATGCCTACAAATCACCACCCAAACGTTGTGTTCTCTCCGTGAATGTAAGCGTTCCCATGTTTGACTCTCACAATTGCTGCTAATTAGTGTTTACAGGCTTGCAAAGCTGTCCCGAGTGTTGCTTTCTCTAGGTGACTCTAAGTTATCCTATATAACACTCTCGAACTCCTTCCAAACTGCAGTTTAGCATGCCAACAACACATCACCCCATAGTTTCTTTCTCTGCATGAATGTAAGCGTTTGTCTATATGACTCTGGTACGTCTTTCAAAATACAATTTAGCAGACCTAAAAATCACCCGCCAAGAGTTGCTTTCTGTAAATGACTGTCAGCTTTCGAACTTCTTCCAATCTATAGTTTAGCATGCCTGCACTACAGCACCCGGTATTTGCTTTCTCTGTGTTAATGTAAGCGTTCCTGTATATGTCTCTCGTACCTCTTCCAAAGTAGAGTTCAGTATGCTCAAAAACGGCCACCCCAACGTTGCTTTCTCTGAGTGAATGTAAGCGTTCCTGTATATGATTCTAACACTTCATTGAAAATAGAGTTTAGCAGGCCTACGAACCACCCCCCCAAGAGTTGCTTTCTCTAAATGACTGTAAACTTCCCAGATATGACTCTCGAACATCCCCCAAACTATAGTTTAGTAGGCATACAAACATCACTCCATAGTTGCTTTCTCTGCATGAATGTAAGCGTTCCTATATATGATTCTCGTACTTCTTCCAAACTAGAGTTTAGTATGCCTACAAACCACAACCCGATCGTTGATTTCTCTGAGTGAATGTACGCAGTCCCCAAAATGACTCTCCCCCTTCTTCCAAAGTAGAGTTTTGCAGGCCTACAAACCATCCCCTGAAAGTTGGTTTCTATAAATGACGGTACGCTTTCCTATATATTACTCTTTAACTTCTTGCAAAATAGAGATTAGCATGGCTACAAAAAATCCACCCCATAATTGCTTTCTCTGCATGAATGTAAGTGTTCCCATATATCATTCTCCTACTTCTTCCAAACTAGAGTTTAGTATGCCTACAAACCACCACATCATCGTAGCTTTCTCTGAGTGAATGTAAGCCTTCCCATATATGACTCTCACTCTGAAACCAAAATAGAGTTTAGCACGCCTACATTCCACACCAGAGATTTGCTTTCTCTAAGTGACTCTAAGCTTTCTTATATGTGATTCTCAAACTTCGTCCAAACTAGAGTTTAGCATGCCTAGAAAACACCACCCCACAGGTGCTTTCTCTGCATGAATGTAAGCGTTTGTATATATGACTCTGGTACTTCTTTCAAAATACAATTTAGCAGACCGAAAATTGAACCGCCGAGAGTTGCTTTCTCTAAGTGACTGTCTGCTTTCGAACTTCTTCCAAATTATGTTTTAGCATGCCTACAAAACACCACCCCATAGTTACTTTCTCTGCATCAATATAAGCGTTCATATATATGCCTCTCTCACTTCATCTAAATTAGAGTTTAGCAGGCCTACAAACCACACCCCGTGAGTTGCTTTCTCTAGGTGACTGTAAACTTTCCTATATAAGAATCTCCAACTTCTTCAAACTACAGCATGCCAACAAAACACCACACCGTGGTTGCTTTCTCTGAGTGAACATAAGCGTTCCCATATATGACTCACACTCTGTTTCCAAAATAGAATTTAGCAGATCTACAAACCAGCCCAAGATGGTTCCTTTCTCTAAGTGACTGTAATTTTCCCCAGATATGACTCTCGCACTTCCTCCAAACTACAGATTAACATGCATACCTGCGCCACCCCACAGTTGCTTTCTCTGCGTGAATGTAACCGTTCATATATATGACTCTCCTACTTCTTCCCAACTACAGTTATTATGCCTTCAAACCATCACGATAATGTTTCTTTCTCTGAGTGAATGAATGCAAGCGTTCTCACATTTCATCCAAATTAGAGTTTAGCAGGCCTACCAATAAACTTCCGAGAGCTGTTTTCTCTGTGTCGCTGTAATCTTTCCTATATAAGACTCTCGAACTTCTTCCAAACCACGGTTTAGCATGCCAACAAAATACGACCCCAGAGTTGCTGTCTATGCCTGAATGTAAGCGTTCAGATATATGACTCTCGTACTTCCTCCAAAATACAGTTTAGAATGCCTACAAACCACCACCCAAACGTTGCGTTCTCTGAATGAATGAAAGCATTCCCATGTTTGACTCTCACAATTGATCCAAAGTAGAGTTTAGCAGGCCAAGAAAGGATCTCCCGAGAGTTGCTTTCTCTAGGTGACTGTAAGCTTTCCTAAATAAGACTCTCCAACTTCTTCCAAACTACAGGTTAACATGCCCACAAAACATCATCCCATAGTTTTTTCTTTGCATGAATGTAAGCATTAGTATATATGACTCTGGTACTTCTTTCAAAATACAATTTAGCAGACCTAAAAATCACCCACCAAGAGTTGCTTTCTCTAAGTGACTGTTCAGGTTTAGAACTTCTTCCAAACTATAGCATGCTTACAAAACACCACCCCGTAGTTGCTTTCTCTGGGTGAATGTAAGCGTTCCCAAATATCATTCTCGTACTTCTTCCAAACTAATTAGTATGCCTACAAAAACCAGCCCAATGTTGTTTCTCTGAGGGAATGTAAGCGGTCCCATGTTTGACTCTCACACTTCATCCAAATTAGAGTTTAGCATGTGTACAAACAATCTCCCGAGAGTTGCTTTCCCTAGGTGATGGTAATCATTCCTGTATAAGGTTCTCCAACTTCTTCCAAACTGCAGTTTAGCATGCCTACAAAACCTGACGCCATAAGTGCTTTCTCTGCGTGAATGTAAGTGTTCCTATATAGGACTCTCGTACTTCTTCCAAACTACAGTTTAGTATGCCCTACAAACCACCACCCAAACGTTGTTTTCTCTGAGTGAATGTAAGCGTTCCCATATATGACTCTCACACTTCAACCAAAATAGAGTTTAGCAGGCCTACATTCCACACCCAGAGATTTGCTTTCTCTAAGTGACTCTAAGCTTTCTTATATGTGATTCTCAAACTTCGTCCAAACTAGAGTTTAGCATGCCTATAAAACACCACCCCATAGTTACTTTCAGTGCGTCAAAATGTATGTGTTCCTATATGTGATTCTCGTGCTTCTTCCAAACTGCAGTTTATTAAGCCTACAAACAACCCCATCGTTGCTTTCTCTGAGGGAATGGAAGCGTTCTCATATATGACTCTCACACTTCAACCAAAACAGGGTTTTGCAGGCCTACAAACCACCCGCCAAGACTTGCTTTTTCAAAGTGGCTGTTACCTTTCCTATATAGGACTCTGGAACTTCTTCCAAGCTAGACTTTAACATGTCTACCTGACACTACTCCGTAGTTGCTCTCGCTGTGTGAATGTAAGCGTTCCTATATATGAGTCTTGTACTTCTTCCTAACTAGCATCTGGCATGCCAAAATAACACTCCCCCATAGTTGCTTTCTTTGAGTCAATGTAAACATTCCTATATATGTCTCTCGCACTTCTTCCAAACTTGAGTTATGTCTACAAACCAATCCCCGACAGCTGTTTTCTCTGAACGAATTTAAGCGTTCCTATATAGGACTATGGCACTTCCTCCAAACTAGAGTTTAGCAAGCCTACACTCCACCCCCGTTCGTTGCTTTCTCTAAGTTACTGTAAGCTTTCCTATACATGGCTCTCGAAATTTTCCAAACTAGAGTTAGCATGCCTACTATACACCTACACATAATTGCTTTGTCTGAGTGAATATAAGCCTTCCTCTATATGACTGTCGCACTTTTTCCAAATTAGAGTGTAGCCAGCCTGGAAAGCACCCCTTATAGTTGCTTTCATTGAGTGAATGTTAACATTCCTATGTATGACTCTCGCAACTTTTCCAATCTAAGATTTTAGCAATGCTACAAATCCCCCGCCGAGAGTTCCTATACATAACTGTCCTCTTTTTCCAAGCTAGAGTTTAGGAAGCCTAGAAACCGTCCCCCCGTAGACGCTTTATGTGAATGTAAGCGTTCCTATATATGACTCTCGCCTTCCTCCAAACTAGAGCTTAGCAAGCCTACAAACCAACTCCCTATAATTGCTTTCTCTGAATGAATGATATCGTTCCTATATAAGACTCTCGAACTTCTTCCAAACCAGAGTTTAACAAGCCAAAAAAGCACCCCCCATAGATGCTTCCTCTAACTCAAAGCTAATATTCCTATATATGATTCAGCTTCTTCATCCAAACTAGAGTAAGGCAAGCCTACAAATCACACACCAATAGTTGCTTTCTATCAGTAAATGTAAGCATCCCTATATATGACTATAGCAATTCTTCCAAACTGGAGTTTAGCAAGCCTCCAGACCCCCGGACCCCACTCCATAGTACCCTGGGCATTGGCGCCTGCCTGTCATGCAGGACATAGGGGCGGACCCTCATCTCAGACACGGCATTGGTGGATTGTAGGCTTTTTTAAGTTTTTGAATTGAAGAAGTCTGAGAATTGGAATTGGGTTTAGGGTAAGGTTAGGTGTTAGGGACTAGGATTAGGTTTAGGGGTTAGGGTTTTAGGTTAGAATTAGGGTTAGGATTACTGTTAGGGTTAGAGATTAGGATTATGTTTAGTGGTTGGGTTTAGGTTTACGGTGAGAGGCAAGAGTAAGGGTCAGGGATTAGGGTTACTGTTAGGAGTTAGATTCAGGGCTTACTAAGGGTTTGGTTTAGTGATAGGGTTAGGGCTTACGTTTAACGGTGTGTGTTAGGGCACGGGCCCTGTCTAACGTACGGGGCACTGTGGATGTGGAGCAAGGCTGGGTCCCCACTTCATCGTACCCTGGGTGTTGGGCTTCAACTGTCATGCAGGACAAAGGCAGAGGCTCATCTCACGCATGGTTAGGATTAAGGTTTAAGTTTAGGGTCAGGGTTGAGGGTTAGGGTGAGGGTTAACAGTTAGAGTTAGGGTAAGGGGGTTAGGGATAGGGTAAGGGTTAAGGGTTAGGTTTATGGTTCAGGTTTAAGGTTAGCATTAGAGGGTAGGTTTAGTGTAACTGTAGGTCAGTGTTGGGGTTAAATCTCTAGGCATTAGGGTAAAGGTTAGTGTTATGGTTAAGAGTTAGGTTAGGGTTAGTGTTGGTAGGGTTAAGGTTAGGGTTGGCGTTTCAGAATTAGGGATTAGGTGTTATGGTTATGGCTAGGAGTTAGGGTTAGAATTACGGTATAGGCTTGTTCTCAGGGTGTCATGCATTAACGTTAAGATAAGGGGTTGAACTTAGGGTTACGGTGAGGTTTACGTGTTGAGGTGAGCAGTAGGATCAGGGTTAGGTGTTATGTTCTGGGTTAGGGTTATGGGTGACGGGTAGGGTTTATGCTTAGGGCATGGGCCCTGTATGCACTAGGAGGCGAAGTTAGGAGTCTGTGATGGTCGCTGAGAACACACTCTATCCCACGCAGTGTATGGGCCTCTCGGTTTCATGCCGGACACTGTGGCAGAGCCGGCTTTCATGCATGGCTTAGTAGGATTGTAGGCTTTCAAAACTCTGAGAAAACAAGAAGTCTGAGAATGAGATTTACGGTTAAAATTACGGCACGGTTTAGGGATGAAGATTAGTGATAGGGTGAGGGCTTAGGGTTAGGGGATAGGGTTAGGGTTAGGGTTGTGGTAGGGTGAAAGTTAGGGTTTTCATTTTAGAAATAGGGATGAGGTGTTATGGTTATGACTATGGTTTAGGATTAGAATTATGGGATAGGGCTTCTTCTCAGGGTGTTATGCATTAACGTTAATTTAAGGGGATAAGTTAGCATTACGGGGAGGTTTATGGTTTACGTTTAGGAATAGGATCATGGTTAGGTGTTATGTTCAGGATGAGGGTTATCTGTTAGGGGCAGTGCTTATACTTAGCGTACAGGCCCTGTCTGCACTGGGCAGCGGGCGGGGGTTAGGGGGATAGGATTGTCCCCGGGAACACACTCTATTGAACGCTGGGTGTGGATTCCTGGGTTTCATGCAGGACACAGTGGCAGAGCACCCTTTAACTCATGGCATGGGAGGATTGTAGGCTTTCTAAACTCTGAGAAAGCAAGAAGTCTGAGAATTAGATTTAGGGGTAGGATTATGGTAATGTTTAGGGATGAAGATTAGTGTTAGGGTGGAGCCTTAGGGTTAGGTGTTAGGGTTAAATGTTAGTGTTAGGTTTAACAGTTACAGTTAGGTTTACGTTTAAGATTCAGGGTTAGGGTTAAGGTTTGGGTTTAGCGTTTGGCACAGGGTTAGGCTTCAGTATTAGCCTTATGGATAAGGATTAGGAGTAGGGTTAGGGTTAAGGGTTAGTGTCAGGGTTAATGGTAAGTTTCAAGATTGAGGGTTAGGGTTGCGGTTAGGGATAGGTTTAGCGTTAGGGGTTAGGGTTAGGCTTAGGGTTAAAGGATAGTATTATGGTTAAGTGTTGGGCTTAGGGTTAGGGTTTAGTGTTAGCGTTATCATTAAGGATTAGGGTTAGGGTCAGGGTTAAATGCTTGGGTGCGGGTAATGGTTAGGGTCAGGGTTAAGATTTACGGATAGCGTTAGTGTTAAGGGTTATGGGTAGGTTTAGGGTTCAGGGTTAGAGTTAGCATTAGGGCTTAAGGTTAGGATTAGGCAGGAGGTTAGATTTAGGGTTAGATCTAAGCGTTAGGGTAAGGGCTAGGATTAGGGTTAAGAGATAGGGTTAGGTTTAATGCTTAGGATTAGGGTTAGGGTTTGGGGTTAAAGTAAGTGTTAGGGGTTAGGTTTAAGGATCAAAGGTTAGGGTTATTTTTAGCTGTAGTGTTAGGGTTAGGGAAAAGGGATCCCATTAGCATTAAGGGTCTTCCTTACTGTAGGGTTAAGGGTTAGGCTTAGAGTTAAAGGTTAAGGTTAGGGTCAGTGTTAAGAATTAGGGGGAGGGTTAACGGTTAGGGTAAAGGTTAAGCGTTAGGGTTAAGGATTAGTGATTAGGGTTTTTGGTTAGTTTTAGGGTTAGCGGTTAGGAGTTAGTGTATTATGAAGGGGTATGGTTAGAATTAGGATTGGGGTTAGAGTTAGGGTGACGTATAGGGGTTAGGTTTAGGGGTTAGTTTTAGGGTAAAAGGATAGGATTAGGGTTATGGGTTGGGCTTAGGTTTAGGGTTAAAGTTGACTGCTAGGGTTAGGGATAGGGTTCAGGGTTAGCTTTAGGGGTTCTGGTAGGATTAGGTGTTAGGTTAGTGTCAGGGTTAGGTCTAGTCGTGAGGGTAAGGTTTAGGGTTAGCTTTAAGAGCTAGGGTTAGGTTTAATGGTTAGGATTAGGATTAGGGTTAAGGGTTAGGGTAAGGCTTAGGGGTTAGGGTGAAGGGTTAGGGTCAAGGGTTAGGGTTTTTGTTAGGCATAGCGTTGGGGTTAGAAGTAAGGGTTACTGTCAGTGTTAGGGTTGTAGGTAGGGTTACGGTTAGGGTTAGCGGTTTAGAATTAGGGTTAGGGATTAGGTGTCACAGTGATGACTAAGGGATAGGGTTAGAATTATGGGATAGGGGTTGTTCTCAGGAAATGGGTTATGCATTAACGTTAGGATAAGAGGTTAAAGGTAGGCGCACGGTGAGGTTTACGTGTTAAGGTGAGAAATAGGAACAGGGTTGGGTGTTATGTTCAGGGTTTGGGTTATCTGTTCAAGGTATTGTTTATGCTTAGCGCACGGGCCCTGTCTGCATTAGGCGGGCGGGGGGGAGTTTAGGGGGCTGAGATTGTACCCGGGAACCCACTCTTTCATACTCTGGGTATGGGCCCGTGGGTTTCATGCAGGACACAGTGGTAGAGCCTCCTTTCACGCATGGCATGGGAGGATTACAGGCTTTCTAAACTCTAAGAAAGCCAGAAGTCTGAGAATTAGATTTAGGTTTAGGATTCTGGTTAGGGTTAAGGATGAAGTTTAGTGTTAGGGTGAGGGCTTAGGGTTAGGGAATAGGGTTAGGGTTAAAGGTTACTCTTAGGTTTAACGGTTACACTTTGGTTTAGGGTTGAGGTTTACTGTTAGGGTTAAGATGAGGGGTTAGGGTTTGGTAAAGGGTTAGGGTTAAGTGTTAGGTTTAGGGTTGAAGATTAGGATTAGGATTAGGATTAAAGGTTAGCGTGAGAGTTAACGCTTAGTGTTAAGGTTAAGAGTTAGGGTTTAGGTTTAGGGTTAGGGTTAGGGTTAGTTTTAGGGTTAGAGTTATGTGCTATGGTTTGTGTTAGAGGTTAGGGTTAGGTTTACTGGTCACGGTTAGGGTTACGTTTAGGAGTTAGCATTACGGTTAGGGTTAGGGTTAGGGTTAAGGGTTTAAAATATTAAAATTTCCCTGCCTTTTAAAACAATGGAAAAATGGTGGTGGGTTAGGGTTAGGGTTAAGGTTAGGGTTAGGGTTAGGGTTAGGGTTAAGGGTTTAAAATTTTAAAATTTCCCTGCCTTTTAAAACAATGGAAAAATGGTGGTGGGATGATACTTAGAAGAATGGCTTCTTGTCTGTCTCCACTAACAAAAATAGGCAACACCAAGTCAGCTACTCCTCAGCATAGTTATGTCCGTCGCAGCCTTCTTGGGTTTCAGGAGTCACAAACAAACGTTATCACAATTATGGTGAAACGCTGAATACCTGCAAATAATTTTCAACGTAGTGGTTAATTTAAAAGCTCTGCGGCATACTTCTTGGAACAAGCCAGTTACCTGTTCCCACGCAAAGACGAGTATATAGAACCATGGTGGATTTCCAGCTGATGAAGTAAAGGATTATTAAAGGAACGGGATGACCATGGGGATTATCGTTAATTCTCTGAAACAGAATCCGCCCTTTTCACCTGCCAAACACATGCCCACTTCTCCTCTCTGGGGATAATAAAAACTAACCAGCAAACTGACAGAGGGCCTGAACCCCAAATCAACATTGACCACACACAAAAAAAAAAACCCGTACCCTCCAGCTACTAATTATAATGCTAACTTGCAAAATTTCCCTGCACTTTAAAACAATGGAGAAATGATGGTGGGATGATACTTAGAAGAATGGCTTCTTGTCTGTCTCCACTAACAAAAATAGGCAACATCAAGTCAGCTACTCCTCAGGATAGTTATGTCCGTCGCAGCCTTCTTGGGTTTCAGGAGGCACAAACAAACGTTATCACAATTATGGTGAAACGCTGAACACCTGCAAATAATTTTCAACGTAGTGGTTAATTGAAAAGCTCTGCGGCATACTTCTTGGAACAAGCCAGTTACCTGTTCCCACGCAAAGAGGAGTATATAGAAACATGGTGGATTTCCAGCTGATGAAGTAAAGGATTATTAAAGGAACGGGATGACCATGGGGATCATCGTCAATTCTCTGAAACAGAATCCGCCCTTTTCACCTGCCAAACACATGCCCACTTCTCCTCTCTGGGGATAATAAAAACTACCCAGCGAACTGACAGAGGGCCTGACCCCCCCATCCACATCGACCACAAAAAAAAAAAAAAAAAAAAACCGTACCCTCCAGCTACTAATTATAATGCTAACTTGCAAAATTTCCCTGTTTTAAAACAATGGACAAATGGTGGTGGGATGATACTTAGAAGAATGGCTTCTTGTCTGTCTCCACTAACAAAAATAGGCAACACCAAGTCAGCTACTCCTCAGTATAGTTATGTCCGTCGCAGCCTTCTTGGGTTTCAGGAGGCACAAACAAACGTTATCACAATTATATTGAAACGCTGAACACCTGCAAATAATTTTCAACGTAGTGGTTAATTGAAAAGCTCTGCGGCATACTTCTAGGATCAAGCCAGTTACCTGTTCCCACGCAAAGACGAGTATATAGAACCATGGTGGATTTCCAGCAGATGAAGTAAAGGATTTTTAAAGGAACGGGATGACCATGGGGATCATCGTCTATTCTCTGAAACAGAATCCGCCCTTTTCACCTGACAAACACATGCCCACTTCTCCTCTCTGGGGATAATAAAAACTAACCAGCGAACTGACAGAGGGCCTGACCCCCCCATCCACATTGACCACACAAAAAAAAAAATCCGTACCCTCCAGCTACTAATTATAATGCTAACTTACAAAATTTCCCTGCCTTTTAAAACAATGGAAAAATGGTGGTTTGATGGTACTTAGAATAATGGCTTCTTGTCAGTCTCCACTAACAAAAATAGGCAACACCAAGTCAGCTACTCCTCAGCATAGTTATGTCCGTCGCAGCCTTCTTGGATTCAGGAGGCACAAACAAACGTTATCACAATTATGGTGAAACGCTGAACACCTGCAAATAATTTTCAACGTAGTTGTTAATTGAAAAGGTCTGCGGCATACTTCTTGGAACAAGCCAGTTACCTGTTCCCACGCAAAGAGGAGTATATAGAACCATGGTGGATTTCCAGCTGATGAAGTAAAGGATTATTAAAGGAACGGGATGACCATGGGGATCATCGTTAATTCTCTGAAACAGAATCCGCCCTTTTCACCTGCCAAACACATGCCCACTTCTCCTCTCTGGGGATAATAAAAACTAACCAGCGAACTGACAGAGGGCCTGACCCCCCCATCCACATCGACCACAAACAAAAAAAAAGCGTACCCTCCAGCTACTAATTATAATGCTAACTTGCAAAATTTCCCTGCCTTTTAAAACAATGGAAAAATGGTGGTGGGATGATACTTAGAAGAATGGCTTCTTGTCTGTCTCCACTAACAAAAATAGGCAACACCAAGTCAGCTACTCCTCAGCATAGTTATGTCCGTCGCAGCCTTCTTGGGTTTCAGGAGGCACATACAGACGTTATCACAATTATGGTGAAACGCTGAAAACCTGCAAATAATTTTCAACGTACTGGTTAATTTGAAAACTCTCCAGCATACTTCTTGGAACAAGCCAGGTACCTGTGCCCACGCATAGAGGAGTATATAGAAACATGGTGGAATCCCAGCTGATGAAGCAAAGGATTCTTAAAAGAATGATATGACCATGCGGATCCTCTTTAATTCTCTGAAACAGAATCCCCACTTTTCACTTGGCAACACATGCCCACTATTCTTCTCTGGGGATAATAAAAACAAACCAGCGATCTGACAGATGGCCTGAACACCCATCCTGACCGACCCCACAAAAAAAAAAAAGTACCCTCCAGCTACTAATTATAATGCCAATTTGCAAAATTTCCCTGCATTTTTAAACAATGGAGAAATGATGGTGGGATGATACTTAGAAGAGTGGCTTCTTGTCAGTCTCCACTGACAAAAATAGGCAACACCAAGTCAGCTACGCCTCAGCATAGTTATGTCCGTAGCAGCCATATTTGGTTTCAGTAGGCACATACACACGTTATCACAATTATGGTGAAACGCTGAAAACCTGCAAAGGATTTTCAACATACTGGTTAATTGAAAAGCTCTGAGGCATACTTCTTGGAACAAGCCAGTTTCCTGTGCCCACGCATAGAGAAGTATATAGAACCATGGTGGATTCCCAGCTCATGAAGCAAAGGATTCTTAAAGGAACGGGATTACCATGCGGATCCTGTTTAATTCTCTGAAACAGATCTGCAGTTTTCACCTGCTATACTAATACCCACTTCTCCTCTCTGGGGATAAAAAAAACAAACCAGGGAACTCACAGAGGGCCTGACCAACACACCCACACCGACCCCACAGGAAAAAAAAAAAAAACAAAAAACACTGTAGCCTCCAGCTACTAATTATAATGCTAACTTGCAAAATTTTTCTGCATTTTTAAATAATGGAAAAATGATGGTGAGATGATACTTAGAAGAATGGATTCTTGTCAGTCTCCACTAACAAAAATAGGCAAAACCAAGTCAGCTACGCCTCAGCATCCTTATGTTCGTGGCATCCATCTTGGGTTTCAGGAGGCACAAACAAACGTTATCACAATTATGGTGAAACGCTGAACACGTGCAAATAATTTCAACGTAATGGTTAATAGAAAACTCTGCGGCATACTTCTTGGAACAAGCCAGTTACCTGTTCCCACGCAAAGAGGAGTATATAGAACCATGGTGGATTTCCAGCTGATGAAATAAAGCATTATTAAAGGAACGGGAAGACCATGGGGATCATCGTTAATTCTCTGAAACAGAATCCGCCCTTTTCACCTGCCAAGCACATGCCCACTCCTCCTCTCTGGGGATAATAAAAACTAACCAGCGAACTGACAGAGGGCCTGACCCCCCCATCCACATAGACCACACACAAAAAAAAAACCGTACCCTCCAGCTACTAATTATAATGCTAACTTGCAAAATTTCCCTGCATTTTAAAACAATGGAAAAATCGTGGTGGGATGATACTTAGAAGAATGGCTTCTTGTCTGTCTCCACTAACAAAAATAGGCAACACCAAGTCAGCTACTCCTCAGCATAGTTATGTCCGTCGCAGCCTTCTTGGGTTTCAGGAGGCACATACAAACGTTATCAAAATTATGGTGAAATGCTGAACACCTGCAAATAATTTTCAACGTACTGGTTAATTTGAAAACTCTCCAGCATACTTCTTGGAACAAGCCAGGTACCTGTGCCCACGCATAGAGGAGTATATAGAAACATGGTGGAATCTCAGCTAATGAAGCAAAGGATTCTTAAAGGAATGAGATGACCATGCGGATCCTGTTTAATTCTCTGAAACAGAATCAGCACTTTTCACCTGCCAAACACATGCCCACTACTCTTCTCTGGGGATAATAAAAACAAACCAGCGATCTGACAGACGGACTGAACACCCATCCTGACTGACCCCACAAAAAATAAAAGTACCCTCCATCTACTAATTATAATGCCAATTTGCAAAATTTCCCTGCATTTTTAAACAATGGAGAAATGATGGTGGGATGATACTTAGAAGAATGGCTTCTTGTCAGTCTCCACTGACAAAAATGGGCAACACCAAGTCAGCTACGCCTCAGCATATTTATGTCCGTAGCAGCCATATTTGGTTTCAGTAGGCACATACACACGTTATCACAATTATGGTGAAACGCTGAAAACCTGCAAAGGATTTTCAACATACTGGTTAATTGAAAAGCTCTGAGGCATACTTCTTGGAACAAGCCAGTTTCTTGTGCCCACGCATGGAGAAGTATATAGAACCATGGTGGATTCCCAGCTCATGAAGCAAAGGATTCTTAAAGGAACGGGGTTACCATGCGGATCCTGTTTAATTCTCTGAAACAGATCCGCAGTTTTCACCTGCCATACTAATACCCACTTCTCCTCTCTGGGGATAATAAAAACAAACCAGCGAACTGACAGAGGGCCTGACCAACACATCCACACCGACCCCACAGGAAAAAAAAAAAAAAAAAAAAAAAAACACCGTAGCCTCCAGCTACTAATTATAATGCTAACTTGCAAAATTTTCCTGCATTTTTAAACAATGGAAAAATGATGGTGAGATGATACTTAGAAGAATGGATTCTTGTCAGTCTCCACTAACAAAAATAGGCAAAACCAAGTCAGCAAAGCCTCAGCATAGTTATGTCCGTCGCAGCCTTCTTGGGTTTCAGGAGGCACAAACAAACGTTATCACAATTATGGTGAAACGCTGAACACCTGCAAATAATTTTCAACCTAGTGGTTAATTGAAAAGCTCTGCGGCATACTTCTTGGAACAAGCCAGTTACCTGTTCCCACGCAAAGAGGAGAATATAGAACCATGGTGGATTTCCAGCTGATGAAGTAAAGGATTATTAAAGGAACGGGATGAGCATGGGGATCATCGTTAATTCTCTGAAACAGAATCCGCCCTTTTCACCTGCCAAACACATGGCCACTTCTCCTCTCTGGGGATAATAAAAACTAACCAGCGAACTGACAGAGGGCCTGACCCCCCCATCCACATCGACCACACACACAAAAAAAAACCGTACCCTCCAGCTACTAATTATAATGCTAACTTGCAAAATTTCCCTGCATTTTAAAACAATGGAAAAATGGTGGTGGGATGATACTTAGAAGAATGGCTTCTTGTCAGTCTCCACTAACAAGAATAGGCAACACCAAGTCAGCCTCTCCTCAGCATAGTTATGTCCGTCGCAGCCTTCTTGGGTTTCAGGAGGCACATACAAACTTTATCACAATTATGGTGAAACGCTGAACACCTTCAAATAATTTACAACGTAGTGCTTAATTGAAAAGCTCTGCGGCATACTTCTTGGAACAAGCCAGTTACCTGTTCCCACGCAAAGACGAGTATATAGAACCATGGTGGAGTTCCAGCTGATGAAGTAAAGGATTATTAAAGGAACGGGATGACCATGGGGATCATCGTTAATTCTCTGAAACAGAATCCGCCCTTTTCACCTGCCAAACACATGCCCACTTCTGCTCTCTGGGGATAATTAAAACTAACCACCGAACTGACAGAGGGCCTGACCCCCCCATCCACATCGACCACACACACAAAAAAAAAACCGTACCCTCCAGCTACTAATTATAATGCTAACTTGCAAAATTTCCCTGCATTTTAAAACAATGGAAAAATGGTGGTGGGATGATACTTAGAAGAATGGCTTCTTGTCAGTCTCCATGAACAAAAATAGGCAACACCAAGTCAGCTACTCCTCAGCATAGTTATGTCCGTCGCAGCCTTCTTGGGTTTCAGGAGGCACAAACAAACGTTATCAAAATTATGGTGAAACGCTGAACACCTGCAAATAATTTACACGTAGTGGTTAATTGAAAAGCTCTGGGGCATACTTCTTGGAACAAGCCAGTTACCTGTTCCCATGCAAAGAGGAGTATATAGAACCATGGTGGATTTCCAGCTGATGAAGTAATGGATTATTAAAGGAACGGGATGACCATGGGGATCATCGTTAATTCTCTGAAACACAATCCGCCCTTTTCACCTGTCAAACACATGCCCACTTCTCCTCTCTGGGGATAATAAAAACTAACCAGCGAACTGACATAAGGCCTGACCCCCCCATCCACATCGACCACACACAAAAAAAAAAACCGTACCCTCCAGCTACTAATTATAATGCTAACTTGCAAAATTTACCTGCATTTTAAAACAATGGAAAAATGGTGGTGGGATGATACTTAGAAGAATGGCTTCTTGTCTGTCTCCACTAACAAAAATAGGCAACACCAAGTCAGCTACTCCTCAGCATAGTTATGTCCGTCACAGCCTTCTTGGGTTTCAGGAGGCACATACAAACGTTATCAAAATTATGGTGAAACGCTGAAAACCTGCAAATAATTTTCAACGTACTGGTTAATTTGAAAACTCTCCAGCATACTTCTTGGAACAAGCCAGGTACCTGTGCCCACGCATAGAGGAGTATATAGAAACATGGTGGAATCCCAGCTGATGGAGCAAAGGATTCTTAAAGGAATGAGATGATCATCCGGATCCTGTTTAATTCTCTGAAACAGAATCCGCACTTTTCACCTGCCAAACACATGCCCACTACTCTTCTCTGGGGATAATAAAAACAAACCAGCGATCTGACAGAGGGCCTGAACACCCATCCTGACCGACCACACAAAAAAAAAAGGTACCCTCCAGCTACTAATTATAATGCCAATTTGCAAAATTTCCCTGCATTTTTAAACAATGGAGAAATGATGGTGGGATGATACTTAGAAGAATGGCTCCTTGTCAGTCTACACTGACAAAAATAGGCAACACCAAGTCAGCTACGCGTCAGCATATTTATGTCCGTAGCAGCCATATTTGGTTTCAGTAGGCACATACACACGTTATCACAATTATGGTGAAATGCTGAAAACCTGCAAAGGATTTTCAACATACTGGTTAATTGAAAAGCTCTGAGGCATACTTCTTGGAACAAGCCAGTTTCCTGTGCCCACGCATAGAGAAGTATATAGAACCATGGTGGATTCCCAGCTCATGAAGCAAAGGATTCTTAAAGGAAAGGGATTACCATGCGGATCCTGTTTAATTCTCTGAAACAGATCCACAGTTTTCACCTGCCACACTAATACCCACTTCTCCACTCTGGGGATAATAAAAACAAACCAGCGAACTGACAGAGAGCCTGACCAACACATCCACAGCGACCCCACAGGAAAAAAAAAAAAAAAAAACACCGTAGCCTCCAGCTACTAATTATAATGCTAACTTGCAAAATTTTCCTGCATTTTTAAACAATGGAAAAATGATGGTGAGATGATACTTAGAAGAATGGATTCTTGTCAGTCTCCACTAACAAAAATAGGCAAAACCAAGTCAGCTACACCTCAGCATAGTTATGTCCGTCGCAGCCTTCTTGGGTTTCAGGAGGCACAAACAAACGTTATCACAATTATGGTGAAACGCTGAACACCTGCAAATAATTTTCAACCTAGTGGTTAATTGAAAAGCTCTGCGGCATACTTCTTGGAACAAGCCAGTTACCTGTTCCCACGCAAAGAGGAGTATATAGAACCATGGTGGATTTCCAGCTGATGAAGTAAAGGATTATTAAAGGAACGGGATGACCATGGGGATCATCGTTAATTTTCTGAAACAGAATTCGCCCTTTTCACCTGCCAAACACATGGCCACTTCTCCTCTCTGGGGATAATAAAAACTAACCAGCGAACTGAAAGAGGGCCTGACCCCCCCATCCACATCGACCACCAAAAAAAAAAAAAAAAAAAAAAAAACCGTACCCTCCAGCTACTATTTATAATGCTAACTTGCAAAATTTCCCTGCATTTTAAAACAATGGAAAAATGGTGCTGGGATGATACTTAGAAGAATGGATTCTTGTCAGTCTCCACGAACAAAAATAGGCAACACCAAGTCAGCTACTCCTCAGCATAGTTATGTCCGTCGCAGCCTTCTTGGGCTTCAGGAGGCACAAACAAACGTTATCACAATTATGGTGAAACGCTGAACACCTGCAAATATTTTCAACGTACTGGTTAATTGAAAAGCCCTGCGGCATACTTCTTGGAACAAGCCAGTTACCTGTTCCCACGCAAAGAGGAGAATATAGAACCATGGTGGATTTCCAGCTGATGAAGTAAAGGATTATTAAAGGAACGGGATGAGCATGGGGATCATCCTTAATTCTCTGAAACAGAATCCGCCCTTTTCACCTGCCAAACACATGGCCACTTCTCCTCTCTGGGGATAATAAAAACTAACCAGCGAACTGACAGAGGGCCTGACCCCCCCATCCACATCGACCACACACAAAAAAAAAAGGTACCCTCCAGCTACTAATTATAATGCTAACTTGCAAAATTTCCCTGCATTTTAAAACAATGGAAAACTGGTGGTGGGATGATACTAAGAAGAATGGCTTCTTGTCAGTCTCCACTAACAAGAATAGGTAACACCAAGTCAGCTGCTCCTCAGGATAGTTATGTCCGTCGCAGCCGTCTTGGGTTTCAGGAGGCACAGACAAACTTTATCAAAATTATGGTGAAACGCTGAACACCTGCAAATAATTTACACGTAGTGGTTAATTGAAAAGCTCTGGGGCATACTTCTTGGAACAAGCCAGTTACCTGTTCCCACGCAAAGAGGAGTATATAGAACCATGGTGGATTTCCAGCTGATGAAGTAAAGGATTATTAAAGTTACGGGATGACCATGGGTATCATCGTTAATTTTCTGAAACAGAATCCGCCCTTTTCACCTGTCAAACACATGCCCACTTCTCCTCTCTGGGGATAATAAAAACTAACCAGCGAACTGACATAAGGCCTGACCCCCCCATCCACATCGACCACACACAAAAAAAAAAACCGCACCCTCCAGCTACTAATTATAATGCTAACTTGCAAAATTTCCCTGCATTTTAAAACAATGGAAAAATGGTGGTGGGATGATACTTAGAAGAATGGCTTCTTGTCTGTCTCCACTAACAAAAATAGGCAACACCAAGTCAGCTACTCCTCAGCATAGTTATGTCCGTCGCAGCCTTCTTGGGTTTCAGGAGGCACATACAAACGTTATCAAAATTATGGTGAAACGCTGAAAACCTGCAAATAATTTTCAACGTACTGGTTAATTTGAAAACTCTCCAGCATACTTCTTGGAACAAGCCAGGTACCTGTGCCCACGCATAGAGGAGTATATAGAAACATGGTGGAATCCCAGCTGATGGAGCAAAGGATTCTTAATGGAATGAGATGATCATGCGAATCCTGTTTAATTCTCTGAAACAGAATCCGCACTTTTCACCTGCCAAACACAAGCCCACTACTCTTCTCTGGGGATAATAAAAACAAACCAGCGATCTGACAGAGGGCCTGAACACCCATCCTGACCGACCACACACAAAAAAAAGGTACGTTCCAGCTACTAATTATAATGCCAATTTGCAAAATTTCCCTGCATTTTTAAACAATGGAGAAATGATGGTGGGATGATACTTAGAAGAATGGCTTCTTGTCAGTCTCCACTGACAAAAATAGGCAACACCAAGTCAGCTACGCCTCAGCATAGTTATGTCCGTAGCAGCCATATTTGGTTTCAGTAGGCACATACACACGTTATCACAACTATGGTGAAAAGCTGAAAACCTGCAAAGGATTTTCAACATACTGGTTAATTGAAAAGCTCTGAGGCATACTTCTTGGAAGAAGCCAGTTTCCTGTGCCCACGCATAGAGAAGTATATAGAACCATGGTGGATTCCCAGCTCATGAAGCAAAGGATTCTTAAAGGAACGGGATTACCATGCGGATCCTGTTTAATTCTCTGAAACAGATCCGCAGTTTTCACCTGCCATACTAATACCCACTTCTCCTCTCTGGGGATAATAAAAACAAACCAGCGAACTGACAGAGGGCCTGACCAACACATCCACACCGACCCCACAGGAAAAAAAAAAACAAAACACCGTAGCCTCCAGCTACTAATTATAATGCTAACTTGAAAATTTTCCTGCATTTTTAAACAATGGAAAAATGATGGTGAGATGATACTTAGAAGAATGGATTCTTGTCAGTCTCCACTAACAAAAATAGGCAACACCAAGTCAGCTACTCCTCAGCATAGTTATGTCCGTCGCAGCCTTCTTGGGTTTCAGGAGGCAAAAACAAACGTTATCACAATTATGGTGAAACGCTGAACACCTGCAAATAATTTTCAACGTAGTGGTTAATTGAAAAGCTCTGCGGCATACTTCTTGGAATAAGCCAGTTACCTGTTCCCACGCAAAGAGGAGTATATAGAACCATGGTGGATTTCCAGCTGATGAAGTAAAGGATTACTAAAGGAAGGGGATGACCATGGGGATCATCGTTAATTCTCTGAAACAGAATCCGTCCTTTTCTCCTGCCAAACACATGCCCACTTCTCCTCTCTGGTTATAATAAAAACTAACCAGCGAACTGACAGAGGGCCTGACCCCCCCATCCACATCGACCACAAAAAAAAAAAAAACCGTACCCTCCAGCTACTTATTATAGTGCTAACTTGCAAAATTTCCCTGCATTTTAAAACAATGGAAAAATCGTGGTGGGATGATACTTAGAAGAATGGCTTCTTGTCTGTGTCCACTAACAAAAATAGGCAACACCAAGTCAGCTACTCCTCAGCATAGTTATGTCCGTCGCAGCCTTCTTGGGTTTCAGGAGGCACATACAAACGTTACCAAAATTATGGTGAAACGCTGAAAACCTGCAAATAATTTTCCACGTACTGGTTAATTTGAAAACTCTACAGCATACTTCTTGGAACAAGCCAGGTATCTGTGCCCATGCATAGAGGAGTATATGGAAACATGGTGGAATCCCAGCTGATGAAGCAAAGGATTCTTAAAGGAATTAGATGACCATGCGGATCCTGTTTAATTCTCTGAAACAGAATCCGCACTTTTCACCTGCCAAACACATGCCCACTTCTCCTCTCTGGGGATAATAAAAACAAACCAGTGAATTGACAGATGGCCTGACCAACCCATCCACACTGACCCCACAAAAAAAAAAAAGTACCCTCCAGCTACTAATTATAATGCTAACTCGCAAAATTTCCCTGCATTTTTAAACAATGGAAAAATGATGATGGGATGAAACTAAGAAGAATGGCTTCTTGTCAGTCTCCACTAACAAAAATAGGCAACACGAAGTCAGCTACACCTCAGCATACTTATGTCCTTGGCAGTCACATTGGGTTTCAGGAGACACATACACACGTTATCACAAGTATGGTGAAACGCTGAAAACCTGCAAAGGATTTTCAACATACTGGTTAATTGAAAAGCTCTGAGGCATACTTCTTGGAACAAGACAGTTTCCTGTGCCCACGCATAGAGAAGTATATAGAACCATGGTGGATTTCCAGCTCATGAAGCAAAGGATTCTTAAAGGAACGGGATTACAATGCGGATCCTGTTTAATTCTCTGAAACAGATCCGCAGTTTTCACCTGCCATACTAATACCCACTTCTCCTCTCTGGGGATAATAAAAACAAACCAGC
The DNA here is from genome assembly GCF_041146395.1 of Eulemur rufifrons. Lineage (NCBI taxonomy): Eukaryota > Metazoa > Chordata > Mammalia > Primates > Lemuridae > Eulemur > Eulemur rufifrons. The sequence continues at coordinate 860,520 of NW_027182875.1, forward strand.
GAACTGACAGAGGGCCTGACCAACACATCCACACCGACACAACAGGAAAAGAAAAAACAAAACACCGTAGCCTCCAGCTACTAATTATAATGCTAACTTTCAAAATTATCCTGCATTTTTAAACAATGGAAAAATGATGGTGAGAGGATACTTAGAAGAATGGATTCTTGTCAGTCTCCACTAACAAAAATAGGCAAAACCAAGTCAGCTACGCCTCAGCATAGTTATGTTCGTGGCAGCCATCTTGGGTTTCAGGAGGCACAAACAAACGTTATCACAATTATGGTAAAACGCTGAACACCTGCAAATAATTTTCAACGTACTGGTTAATTGAAAATCTCTGCGGCATACTTCTTGGAACAAGCCAGTTACCTGTTCCCACGCAAAGAGGAGTATATAGAACCATGGTGGATTTCCAGCTGATGAAATAAAGGATTATTAAAGGAACGGGATGACCATGGGGATCATCGTTAATTCTCTGAAACAGAATCGGCCCTTTTCACCTGCCAAACACATGCCCACTTCTCCTTTCTGGGGATAATAAAAACTAACCAGCGAACTGAAAGAGCGCCTGACCCCCTCATCCACATCGACCACACACACAAAGAAAACCGTACCCTCCAGCTACTAATTATAATGCTAACTTGCAAAATTTCCCTGCCTTTTAAAACAATGGAAAAATGGTGGTGGGATGATACTTAGAAGAATGGCTTCTTGTCTGTCTCCACTAACAAAAATAGGCAACACCAAGTCAGCTACTCCTCAGTATAGTTATGTCCGTCGCAGCCTTCTTGGGTTTCAGGAGGCACAAACAAACGTTATCACAATTATGGTGAAATGCTGAACACCTGCATATAATTTTCAACGTACTGGTTAATTGAAAAGCTCTGCGGCATACTTCTTGAAACAAGCCAGTTACCTGTCCCACGCAAAGAGGAGTATACAGAACCATGGTGGATTTCCAGCTGATGAAGTAAAGTATTATTAAGGGAACGGGATGACCATGGGGATCATCGTTAATTCTCTGAAACAGAGTCCGCCATTTTCACCTGCCAAACACATGCCCACTTCTCCTCTCTGGTTATAATAAAAACTAACCAGCGAACTGACAGAGGGCCTGACCCCCCTATCCACATCGACCACACAAAAAAAAAACCGTACCCTCCAGCTACTAATTATAATGCTAACTTGCAAAATTTCCCTGCCTTTTAAAACAATGGAAAAATGGTGGTGGGATGATACTTAGAAGAATGGCTTCTTGTCTGTCTCCACTAACAAAAATAGGCAACACCAAGTCAGCTACTCCTCAGCATAGTTATGTCCGTCGCAGCCTTCTTGGGTTTCAGGAGGCACAAACAAACGTTATCACAATTATGGTGAAACGCTAACACCTGCAAGTAATTTTCAACGTAGTGGTTAATTGAAAAGCTCTGCGGCATACTTCATGGAACAAGCCAGTTACCTGTTCCCACGCAAAGAGGAGTATATAGAACCATGGAGGATTTCCAGCTGATGAAGTAAAGGATTATTAAAGGAACGGGATGACCATGGGGATCATCGTTAATTCTCTGAAACAGAATCCGCCCTTTTCACCTGCCAAACACATGCCCACTTCTCCTCTCTGGGGATAATAAAAACTAACCAGCGAACTGACAGAGGGCCTGCCCCTCCCATCCACATCGACCACACACAAAAAAAAACCGTACCCTCCAGCTACTAATTATAATGCTAACTTGCAAAATTTCCCTGCATTTTAAAACAATGGAAAAATGGTGCTGGGATGATACTTAGAAGAATGGTTTCTTGTCAGTCTCCACTAACAAAATTAGGCAACACCAAGTCAGCTACTCCTCAGCATAGTTATGGCCGTCGCAGCCTTCTTGGGTTTCAGGAGGCACAAACAAACGTTATCACAATTATGGTGAAACGCTGAACACCTGCAAATAATTTTCAACGTACTGGTTAATTTGAAAACCCTCCAGCATACATCTTGGAACAAGCCAGGTACCTGTGCCCACGCATAGAGGAGTATATAGAAACATGGTGGAATCCCAGCTGATGAGGCAAAGGATTCTTAAAGGAATGAGATGAACATGCGGATCCTGTTTAATTCTCTGAAACAGAATCCGCACTTTTCACCTGCCAAACACATGCCCACTACACTTCTCTGGGGATAATAAAAACAAACCAGCGATCTGACAGAGGGCCTGAACACCCATCCTGACTGACCCCACAAAAAAAAAAGTACCCTCCAGCTACTAATTATAATGCCAATTTGCAAAATTTCCCTGCATTTTTAAACAATGGAGAAATGATGGTGGGATGATACTTAGAAGAATGGCTTCTTGTCAGTCTCCACTGACAAAAAAAGGCAACACCAAGTCAGCTACGCCTCAGCATAGTTATGTCCGTAGCAGCCATATTTGGTTTCAGTAGGCACATACACACGTTATCACAATTATGGTGAAACGCTGAAAACCTGCAAAGGATTTTCAACATACTGGTTAATTGAAAAACTCTGAGGCATACTTCTTGGAACAAGCCAGTTTCCTGTGCCCACGCATAGAGAAGTATATAGAACCATGGTGGATTCCCAGCTCATGAAGCAAAGGATTCTTAAAGGAACAGGATTACCATGCGGATCCTGTTAAATTCTCTGAAACAGATCCGCAGTTTTCACCTGCCATACTAATACCCACTTCTCCTCTCTGAGGATAATAAAAACAAACCAGCGAACTGACAGAGGGCCTGACCAACACATCCACACCGACCACACAGGAAAAAAAAAAAAAAAAAAACACCGTAGCCTCCAGCTACTAATTATAATGCTAACTTGCAAAATTATCCTGCATTTTTAAACAATGGAAAAATGAGGGTGAGATGATACTTAGAAGAATGGATTCTTGTCAGTCTCTACTAACAAAAATAGGCAAAACCAAGTCAGCTACGCCTCAGCATAGTTATGTTCGTGGCAGCCATCTTGGGTTTCAGGAGGCACATACAAACGTTATCAAAATTATGGTGAAACTCTGAAAACCTGCAAATAATTTTCAACGTAGCGGTTAATTGAAAAGCTCTGCGGCATACTTCTTGGAACAAGCCAGGTACCTGTGCCCACGCATAGAGGAGTATATAGAAACATGGTGGAATCCCAGCTGATGAAGCAAAGGATTCTTAAAGGAATGAGATTACCATGCGGATCCTGTTTAATTCTCTGAAACAGAATCCACACTTTTCACCTGCCAAACACATGCCCACTTCTCCTCTCTGGGGATAATAAAAACAAACCAGTGAATTGACAGATGGCCTGACCAACCCATCCACACTGATCCCACAAAAAAAAAAAAAAGTACCCTCCAGCTACTAATTATAATGCTAACTTGCAAAATTTCCCTGCATTTTAAAACAATGGAAAAATGATGGTGAGATGATACTTAGAAGAATGGATTCTTGTCAGTCTCCACTAACAAAAATAGGCAAAACCAAGTCAGCTACGCCTCAGCATAGTTATGTTCGTGGCAGCCATCTTGGGTTTCAGGAGGCACAAACAAACGTTATCACAATTATGGTGAAACGCTGAACACCTGCAAATAATTTTCAACGTAGTGGTTAATTGAAAAGCTCTGCGGCATACTTCTTGGAACAAGCCAGTTACCTGTTCCCACGCAAAGAGGAGTATATAGAACCATGGTGGATTTCCAGCTGATGAAGTAAAGGATTATTAAAGGAATGGGATAGGCATGGGGATCATCGTTAATTCTCTGAAACAGAATCCGCCCATTTCACCTGCCAAACACATGCCCACTTCTCCTCTCTGGGGATAATAAAAACTAACCAGCTAACTGACACAGGGCCTGACCGCCCCATCCTCATCGACCACACACAAAAAAAAAACCGTACCCTCCAGCTACTAATTATAATGCTAACTTCCAAAATTTCCCTTCATTTTTAACCAATTGAAAAATGATGGCGGCATGATACTTAGAAGAATGGCTTCTTGTCAGTCTCCACTAAAAAAAATCGGCAAAACCAAGACAGCTACGCCTCAGCATAGTTATGTCTGTGGCAGCCAACTTGGGTTTCAAGGCACATACAAACGTTGTCGCAATTATGATGAAACGCTGAACTCCTGGAAATAATTTTCAATGTACTTTTTATTTGAAAACCTCTGTGGCATACTTCTTGGAACAAGCCAGTAACCTGTGCCCACCCATACGGGAGTATATAGAACCATGGAGGTTTCCCAGCTGATGAACCAAAGGATTCTTAAAGGAAGCGGATGACCATGCGGATCCTGTTTAATTCTTTGAAACAGAATCCGCACTTTTCACCTGCCAACAACATGCCCACTTCTCCTCCCTGGGGATAATAAAAACAAACCAGCGAACATCTAGAGGGCCTTGCACCCTCATCCACACCGACCCCACAAAAAAAAAAAAGTACCCTCCAGCTACTAATTATAATACTAACTTGCAACATTTCCCTGCATTTTAAAACAATGGAAAAATGGTGGTGGGATGATACTTAGAAGAATGGCTTCTTGTCTGTCTCCACTAACAAAAATAGGCAACACCAAGTCAGCTACTCCGCAGCATAGTTATGTCCATCGCAGCCTTCTTGAGTTTCAGGAGGCACAAACAAACGTTATCACAATTATGGTGAAACGCTGAACACCTGAAAATAATTTTCAACGTAGTGGTTAATTGAAAAGCTCTGCGGCATACTTCTTGGAACAAGCCAGTTACTTGTTCCCACGCAAAGAGGAGTATATAGAACCATGGTGGATTTCCAGCTGATGAAGTTAAGGATTATTAAAGGAACGGGATGACCATGGGGATCATCGTTAATTCTCTGAAACAGAATCCGCCGTTTTCACCTGCCAAACACATGCCCACTTCTCCTCTCTGGGGATAATAAAAACTAACCAGTGAACTGACAGAGGGCCTGACCCCCCCCATCCACATCGACCACACACAAAAAAAAACCGTACCCTCCAGCTACTAATTATAATGCTAACTTGCAAAATTTCCCTGCATTTTAAAACAATGGAAAAATGGTGGTGGGATGATACTTAGAAGAATGGCTTCTTGTCAGTCTCCACTAACAAAAATAGGCAACACCAAGTCAGCTACTCCTCAGCATAGTTATGTCCGTCGCAGCCTTCTTGGGTTTCAGGAGGCACATACAAACGTTATCAAAATTATGGTGAAACGCTGAAAACCTGCAAATAATTTTCAACGTACTGGTTAATTTGAAAACTCTCCAGCATACTTCTTGGAACAAGCCAGGTACCTGTGCCCACGCATAGAGGAGTATATAGAAACATGGTGGAATCCCAGCTGATGAAGCAAAGGATTCTTAAAGGAATGAGATTACCATGTGGATCCTGTTTAATTCTCTGAAACAGAATCCGCACTTTTCACCTGCCAAAAACATGCCCACTTCTCCTCTCTGGGGATAATAAAAACAAACCAGTGAATTGACAGATGGCCTGACCAACCCATCCACACTGACCCCACAAAAAAAAAAAAAAGTACCCTCCAGCTACTAATTATAATGCTAACTTGCAAAATTTCCCTGCATTTTAAAACAATGGAAAAATGATGGTGAGATGATACTTAGAAGAATGGATTCTTGTCAGTCTCCACTAACAAAAATAGGCAAAACCAAGTCAGCTACGCCTCAGCATAGTTATGTTCGTGGCAGCCATCCTGGGTTTCAGGAGGCACAAACAAACGTTATCACAATTATGGTGAAACGCTGAACACCTGCAAATAATTTTCAACGTAGTGGTTAATTGAAAAGCTCTGCGGCATACTTCTTGGAACAAGCCAGTTACCTGTTCCCACGAAAAGAGGAGTATATAGAACCATGGTGGATTTCCAGCTGATGAAGTAAAGGATTATTAAAGGAATGGGATAGGCATGGGGATCATCGTTAATTCTCTGAAACAGAATCCGCCCATTTCACCTGCCAAACACATGCCCACTTCTCCTCTCTGGGGATAATAAAAACTAACCAGCTAACTGACACAGGGCCTGACCGCCCCATCCTCATCGACCACACACAAAAAAAAAACCGTACCCTCCAGCTACTAATTATAATGCTAACTTCCAAAATTTCCCTTCATTTTTAACCAATGGAAAAATGATGGCGGCATGATACTTAGAAGAATGGCTTCTTGTCAGTCTCCACTAAAAAAAATCGGCAAAACCAAGACAGCTACGCCTCAGCATAGTTATGTCTGTGGCAGCCAACTTGGGTTTCAAGGCACATACAAACGTTGTCGCAATTATGATGAAACGCTGAACTCCTGGAAATAATTTTCAATGTACTTTTTATTTGAAAACCTCTGTGGCATACTTCTTGGAACAAGCCAGTAACCTGTGCCCACCCATACGGGAGTATATAGAACCATGGAGGTTTCCCAGCTGATGAACCAAAGGATTCTTAAAGGAAGCGGATGACCATGCAGATCCTGTTTAATTCTTTGAAACAGAATCCGCACTTTTCACCTGCCAACAACATGCCCACTTCTCCTCCCTGGGGATAATAAAAACAAACCAGCGAACATCTAGAGGGCCTTGCACCCCCATCCACACAGACCCCACAAAAAAAAAAAGTACCCTCCAGCTACTAATTATAATACTAACTTGCAACATTTCCCTGCATTTTAAAACAATGGAAAAATGGTGGTGGGATGATACTTAGAAGAATGGATTCTTGTCAGTCTCCACTAACAAAAATAGGCAACACCAAGTCAGCTACTCCGCAGCATAGTTATGTCCATCGCAGCCTTCTTGGGTTTCAGGAGGCACAAACAAACGTTATCACAATTATGGTGAAACGCTGAACACCTGCAAATAATTTTCAACGTAGTGGTTAATTGAAAAGCTCTGCGGCATACTTCTTGGAACAAGCCAGTTACTTGTTCCCACGCAAAGAGGAGTATATAGAACCATGGTGGATTTCCAGCTGATGAAGTTAAGGATTATTAAAGGAACGGGATGACCATGGGGATCATCGTTAATTCTCTGAAACAGAATCCGCCCTTTTCACCTGCCAAACACATGCCCACTTCTCCTCTCTGGGGATAATAAAAACAAACCGGTGAATTGACAGATGGCCTGACCAACCCATCCACACTGACCCCACAAAAAAAAAAAAGTACCCTCCAGCTACTAATTATAATGCTAACTTGCAAAATTTCCCTGCATTTTTAAACAATGGAAAAATGGTGGTGGGATGATACTTAGAAGAATGGCTTCTTGTCAGTCTCCACTAACAAAAATAGGCAACACGAAGTCAGCTACGCCTCAGCATACTTATGTCCTTCGCAGCCATATTGGGTTTCAGGAGACACATACAAACGTTATCAAAATTATGGTGAAACGCTGAAAACCTGCAAATAATTTTCAACGTACTGCTTAATTGAAAAGCTCTGCGGCATACTTCTTGGAACAAGCCAGTTACCTGTGCCCACACATAGAGGAGTATATAGAACCATGGTGGATTCCCAGGTGATGAAGCAAAAGTTTCCAAAAGGAACGGGATGAGCATGCGAATCCTGTTTCATTCTCTGAAACAGAATCCTAACTTATCACCTACCAAACACATGCCCACTACTCTTCTCTGGGGATAATAAAAACAAACCAGCGATCCGACAGAGGGCCTGAACACCCATCCTGACCGACCCCACAAAAAAAAAAAAGTACCCTCCAGCTACTAATTATAATGCCAATTTGGAAAATTTCCCTGCATTTTTAAACAATGGAGAAATGATATTGGGATGATACTTAGAAGAATGGCTTCTTGTCAGTCTCCACTGACAAAAATAGGCAACACCAAGTCAGCTACGCCTCAGCATAGTTATGTCCGTAGCAGCCATATTTGGTTTCAGTAGGCACATACACACGTTATCACAATTATGGTGAAACGCTGAAAACCTGCAAAGGATTTTCAACATACTGGTTAATTGAAAAGCTCTGAGGCATACTTCTTGGAAGAAGCCAGTTTCCTGTGCCCACGCATAGAGAAGTATATAGAACCATGGTGGATTCCCAGCTCATGAAGCAAAGGATTCTTAAAGGAACGGGATTACCATGTGGATCCTGTTTAATTCTCTGAAACAGATCCGCAGTTTTCACCTGCCATACTAATACCCACTTCTCCTCTCTGGGGATAATAAAAACAAACCAGCGAAATGACAGAGGGCCTGACCAACACATCCACACCGACCCCACAGGAAAAAAAAAAAAAAACACCGTAGCCTCCAGCTACTAATTATAATGCTAACTTGCAAAATTTTCCTGCATTTTTAAAAATGGAAAAATGATGGTGAGATGATACTTAGAAGAATGGATTCTTGTCAGTCTCCACTAACAAAAATAGGCAATACCAAGTCAGCTACGGCTCAGCATAGTTATGTTCGTGGCAGCCATCTTGGGTTTCAGGAGGCACAAACAAACATTATCACAATTATGGTGAAATGCTGAACACCTGCAAATAATTTTCAACGTAGTGGTTAATTGAAAGCTCTGCAGCATACTTCTTGGAACAAGCCAGTTACCTGTTCCCACGCAAAGAGGAGTATATAGAATCATGGTGGATTTCCAGCTGATGAAGTAAAGGATTATTAAAGGAACGGGATGAGCATGGGGATCATCGTTAATTCTCTGAAACAGAATCCGCCCTTTTCACCTGCCAAACACATGCCCACTTCTCCTCTCTGGGGATAATAAAAACTAACCAGCGAACTGACAGAGGGCCTGACCCCCCCCATCCACATCGCCCACACACACAAAAAAAACCGTACCCTCCAGCTACTAATTATAATGCTAAGTTCCAAAATTTCCCATCATTTTTAACCAACGGAAAAATGATGGCGGCATGATACTTAGAAGAATGGCTTCTTGTCAGTCTCCGCTAACAAAAATCGGCAAAACCAAGTCAGCTCCGCCTCGGAATAGTTATGTCTGTGGCAGCCATCTTGGGTTTCAAGGCACATACAAACGTTGTCGCAATTATGATGAAACGCTGAACACCTGCAAATAATTTTCAATGTACTTTTTATTTGAAAACCTCTGTGGCATACTTCTTGGAACAAGCCAGTCACCTGTGCCCACCCATACGGGAGTATATAGAACCATGGTGGTTTCCCAGCTGATGAAGCAAAGGATTCTTAAAGGAAGCGGATGACCATGCGGATCCTGTTTAATTCTTTGAAACAGAATCCGCACTTTTCACCTGCCAACAACATGCCCACTTCTCCTCTCTGGGGATAATAAAAACAAACCAGTGAACATCTAGAGGGCCTTGCACCCCCATCCACACCGACACCACAAAAAAAAAAAAAGTACCCTCCAGCTACTAATTATAATGCTAACTTGCACAATTTCCCTGCATTTTTAAACAATGGAAAAATCATGGTGGGATTATACTTAAAAGAATGGCTTCTTGTCAGTCTCCACTGACAAAAATAGGAAACACCAAGTGAGCTACGCCTCGGCATAGTTATGTCCGTGGCAGCCGTCTTGGGTTTCAGCAGGCACATACAAACCTTATCACAATTATGGTGAAACGCTGAACACCTGCAAATAATTTTCAACGTAGTGGTTAATTGAAAAGCTCTGCGGCATACTTCTTGGAACAAGCCAGGTACCTGTGCCCACGCATAGAGGAGTATATAGAACCATGGTGGATTCCCAGCTGATGAAGCAAAGGATTCTTTTTTTTTTTTTTGTTGAGACAGAGTCTCAATTTGTTGCCCAGGCTAGAGTGAGTGCCGTGGCGTCAGCTTAGTTCACAGCAACCTCAGACTCCTCGGCTTAAACAATCCTACTGCCTCAGCCTCCCGAGTAGCTGGGACTACAGGCATGCGCCACTATGCCCGGCTAATTTTTTCTATATAGATTTTTAGTTGTCCATATAATGTCTTTCTATTTTTAGTAGAGACGGGGTCTCGCTCTTGCTCAGGCTGGTCTCGAACTCCTGACCTCGAGCGATCCACCCGCCTCGGCCTCCCAGAGTGCTAGGATTACAGGCGTGAGCCACCGCGCCCTTCCAGGATTCTTAAAGGAACGGGATGACATGTGAATGCTGTTTAATTCTCTGAAAGAGTATCCGCACTTTTCAGCTGCCATCAAATGCCGACTTCCCCTCTCTGGGGATAATAAAAACAAACCAGCAAATTTATAGAGGGCCTGACCCCCCCATTGACACCGACCCGACGGAAAAAAAAAAAAACGTACCCTCCAGCTACTAATTATAAAGCTAACTTGCAAAATTTCCCTGCATTTTTTAACAATGGAAAAATGACGGTGGGCTTATACTTAGAATGGCTTCTTGTTAGTCTCCGCTGACAAAAATAGGCAACACCAAGTCGGCTACACCTCAGCATAGTTATGTCCGTGGCAGCCATCTTGGGTTTCAGGAGGCACATACAAACGTTATTACAATTAGGGTGAAATGCTGAAAACCTGCAAATAATTTTCAACGTACTGGTTAATTGAAAAGCTCTGCGGCATACTTCTTGGAACAAGCCAGTTACCTGTGCCAACGCATAGAGGAATATATAGAACCATGGTGGATTCCCAGCTGATGAAGCAAAGGATTCTTAAAGGAATGGGATGACCATGTGGATCCTGTTTAATTCTCTGAAATAGAATCCACACTTTTCACATGCCCACTTGTCCTCTCTGGGGATAATAAAAGAAAACCAGCGAACTCACAGAGGGCCTGAAACGCCCATCCACTCCTACCCCACAAAAAAAGAAAAAAAAATACGTACCCTACATGTAATTATAATACTAACTTGCAAAATTTCCCTCCATTTTTACGCAATGGAAAAATGATGGTGGGATGATACTTAGAAGAATGTCTTCTTGTCAGTCTCCACTAACAAAAATAGGCATCAACAAGTCAGCTATGCCTCAGCATATTTATATCCGTGGCAGCCATCTTGGGTTTAAGGAGGCACATTCAAACGTTATCACAATTACGGTTAAACATGCTAAAAACCTGACAATTCTAAAAGTACTGGTTAATTCAAAAGCTCTGTCGCATACTTCTTGGAACAAGCCAGTTACCTGTGCCCATGCAAAGAGAGGTCTAGAGAACCATGGTGGATTCCCAGGTGATGAATCAAAGGATTCTTAAAGGAACAGGTTCAAAAGTGCAGATCCTGTTTCAGTCTAAGTGTGAAACAGGATCCGCACATTTTGCCTGCAACACACATTCGCCCTTCTCGTCTCTAGGGATAACAAAAACAGCCCATCGGATTTACAGATGCCCTGCCCCCGGCCCCCACCACCCCACACAAAATAGTCTGCTCCAGCGACTCGTCCTTATGCTATCTGGTGAAAGGTCATAAGCCTTTTAAAAAACTGGAGATAGGATGGTAGAATTATACCTAAAAGACTGGCTTATTGCCAGATTCCCATACCAAGTATTGGCAACAGCAAGTGATGTAGGCCTCAGCATAGGTTTGTCCATGGCAGCCATCTTGGGTTTAAGGAGACACAGATGAACCTTATAACAATTATAATAAAAGGTGCTGCGAAAGCTGTTAAATAATTCTCATGGTAGTGGTTATTTCAAAAGCTCTGCGGCATACTTCTTTGAACTAGCCAGTTAACTGGGCCCACGCATAGTGCGGTGTAGAGAACTATGGTGGATTCCCAGCTGATGAAGCAAAGGATTCTTAAAGGAACAGGATGAACATGCGGATCCTGTTTCATACTCTGAAACAGGATCTGCACTTTTCACCTGCCAAACACATGCCCACTTCTCCTCTCTGGGGATAATAAAAAGAAACCACAGAACTGGCGGAGGGCTTGCCGCACCAGCCCCCAGACCCCACATAAAAACTTCCCGTCCAGCGACTCCTTGTTATTCTAACTGCCAAAAGGTGCTCTGACTTTTAAAATAGTGGAGAAGGATGGTGAAATGATACTTAAAAGAATGTATTCTTTCCAGTCTCCAGTACCAAGGATCGGCCACACAAAGTGAGCTCGGCCTCAGCATAGTTTTGTCCATGGCAGCCATCTCGAGACGAACCTTATGACAATTATGATGAAAGGTGCTGCAAAACCTGGCAAATAATTCTCAACGTAGTGGTTTTTTCAAAAGCTCTGTGGAATACTTCTTGGAACCCGGCAGTTTTCTGGGCCCATGCATAGAGGGGTCTAGAGAACCATGATGGATTCCCAGGTGATGAATCAAAGGATTCTTAAAGGAACAGGCTGAAAAGTGCGGATCCTGTTTCAGTCTGAGACTGAAACACTATATGCACTTTTTGCCTGCAACACACATGCCCACTTCTCCTCTCTAGGGATAATAAAAACAATCAATCGGATTGACAGATGTCCTCCCCCGCCCCCCAACACTGTACACAAAAAGGTCCCCTCCAGCGACTCATCCTTATGCTATCTGGCGAAAGGTCCTCTGCGTTTTAAAATAATGAAGATAGGATGGTGGAATTATACTTAAAATACTGGCCTTTTGCCAGACTCCCATACCAATTATTGGCAACAGGAAGTGACCTAGGTGTCAGCATAGGTTTGCCCGTGGCTGCCATCTAGGGTTTTAGGAAGCACAGATGAACCTTATCAAAATTATGGTAAAAGTGCTGGAAAAGCTGGCAAATAATTTCCATAGTAGTGGTTATTTCAAAAGCTGTGAGGAAAACTTCTTGGAACCAGGCAGTTTTCTGTGTGCACTAAAAGAGGGGTCTAGAGAACCATGGTGGATTCCCAGCTGATGAAGCAAAGGATTCTTAATGGAACGGGGTGAAAAGTGCAGATCCTGTGTCTGTCTAAGACTGAAACAGGACGCACACTTTTCACCTGCCACACACATGCCCACTTTTCCTCTCTGGGGATAATAAAAACAAACCAGCGAACTGACAAAGGGCCTGCCCCCCTTCCACCCACGCAGATCCCCCCCAAAAAAATTCCCCTCCAGCTACTAATTATTATGCTAACTTGCAAAATTTCCCTGCATTTTTAAACAATGGAGAAAGGACGGTGGAGTGATACTTAGAAGAATGGCTTCTTGTCAGTCTCCACTAACAAAAATAGGCAACACCAAGTCAGCTACGCCTCAGCATAGTTATGCCCGTGGCCATGCGAATGCTGTTTAATTCTCTGAAAGAGTATCCGCACTTTTCAGCTGCCATCAAATGCCGACTTCCCCTCTCTGGGGATAATAAAAACAAACCAGCAAATTTATAGAGGGCCTGACCCCCCCATTGACACCGACCCGACGGAAAAAAAAAAAAAAAAACGTACCCTCCAGCTACTAATTATAAAGCTAACTTGCAAAATTTCCCTGCATTTTTTAACAATAGAAAAATGACGGTGGGCTTATACTTAGAATGGCTTCTTGTTAGTCTCCGCTGACAAAAATAGGCAACACCAAGTCGGCTACACCTCAGCATAGTTATGTCCGTGGCAGCCATCTTGGGTTTCAGGAGGCACATACAAACGTTATTACAATTAGGGTGAAATGCTGAAAACCTGCAAATAATTTTCAACGTACTGGTTAATTGAAAAGCTCTGCGGCATACTTCTTGGAACAAGCCAGTTACCTGTGCCAACGCATAGAGGAATATATAGAACCATGGTGGATTCCCAGCTGATGAAGCAAAGGATTCTTAAAGGAATGGGATGACCATGTGGATCCTGTTTAATTCTCTGAAATAGAATCCACACTTTTCACATGCCCACTTGTCCTCTCTGGGGATAATAAAAGAAAACCAGCGAACTCACAGAGGGCCTGAAACGCCCATCCACTCCTACCCCACAAAAAAAGAAAAAAAAATACGTACCCTACATGTAATTATAATACTAACTTGCAAAATTTCCCTCCATTTTTACGCAATGGAAAAATGATGGTGGGATGATACTTAGAAGAATGTCTTCTTGTCAGTCTCCACTAACAAAAATAGGCATCAACAAGTCAGCTATGCCTCAGCATATTTATATCCGTGGCAGCCATCTTGGGTTTAAGGAGGCACATTCAAACGTTATCACAATTACGGTTAAACATGCTAAAAACCTGACAATTCTAAAAGTACTGGTTAATTCAAAAGCTCTGTCGCATACTTCTTGGAACAAGCCAGTTACCTGTGCCCATGCAAAGAGAGGTCTAGAGAACCATGGTGGATTCCCAGGTGATGAATCAAAGGATTCTTAAAGGAACAGGCTCAAAAGTGCAGATCCTGTTTCAGTCTAAGTGTGAAACAGGATCCGCACATTTTGCCTGCAACACACATTCGCCCTTCTCGTCTCTAGGGATAACAAAAACAGCCCATCGGATTTACAGATGCCCTGCCCCCGGCCCCCACCACCCCACACAAAATAGTCTGCTCCAGCGACTCGTCCTTATGCTATCTGGTGAAAGGTCATAAGCCTTTTAAAAAACTGGAGATAGGATGGTAGAATTATACCTAAAAGACTGGCTTATTGCCAGATTCCCATACCAAGTATTGGCAACAGCAAGTGATGTAGGCCTCAGCATAGGTTTGTCCATGGCAGCCATCTTGGGTTTAAGGAGACACAGATGAACCTTATAACAATTATAATAAAAGGTGCTGCGAAAGCTGTTAAATAATTCTCATGGTAGTGGTTATTTCAAAAGCTCTGCGGCATACTTCTTTGAACTAGCCAGTTAACTGGGCCCACGCATAGTGCGGTGTAGAGAACTATGGTGGATTCCCAGCTGATGAAGCAAAGGATTCTTAAAGGAACAGGATGAACATGCGGATCCTGTTTCATACTCTGAAACAGGATCTGCACTTTTCACCTGCCAAACACATGCCCACTTCTCCTCTCTGGGGATAATAAAAAGAAACCACAGAACTGGCGGAGGGCTTGCCGCACCAGCCCCCAGACCCCACATAAAAACTTCCCGTCCAGCGACTCCTTGTTATTCTAACTGCCAAAAGGTGCTCTGACTTTTAAAATAGTGGAGAAGGATGGTGAAATGATACTTAAAAGAATGTATTCTTTCCAGTCTCCAGTACCAAGGATCGGCCACACAAAGTGAGCTCGGCCTCAGCATAGTTTTGTCCATGGCAGCCATCTCGAGACGAACCTTATGACAATTATGATGAAAGGTGCTGCAAAACCTGGCAAATAATTCTCAACGTAGTGGTTTTTTCAAAAGCTCTGTGGAATACTTCTTGGAACCCGGCAGTTTTCTGGGCCCACGCATAGAGGGGTCTAGAGAACCATGATGGATTCCCAGGTGATGAATCAAAGGATTCTTAAAGGAACAGGCTGAAAAGTGCGGATCCTGTTTCAGTCTGAGACTGAAACACTATATGCACTTTTTGCCTGCAACACACATGCCCACTTCTCCTCTCTAGGGATAATAAAAACAATCAATCGGATTGACAGATGTCCTCCCCCGCCCCCCAACACTGTACACAAAAAGGTCCCCTCCAGCGACTCATCCTTATGCTATCTGGCGAAAGGTCCTCTGCGTTTTAAAATAATGAAGATAGGATGGTGGAATTATACTTAAAATACTGGCCTTTTGCCAGACTCCCATACCAATTATTGGCAACAGGAAGTGACCTAGGTGTCAGCATAGGTTTGCCCGTGGCTGCCATCTAGGGTTTTAGGAAGCACAGATGAACCTTATCAAAATTATGGTAAAAGTGCTGGAAAAGCTGGCAAATAATTTCCATAGTAGTGGTTATTTCAAAAGCTGTGAGGAAAACTTCTTGGAACCAGGCAGTTTTCTGTGTGCACTAAAAGAGGGGTCTAGAGAACCATGGTGGATTCCCAGCTGATGAAGCAAAGGATTCTTAATGGAACGGGGTGAAAAGTGCAGATCCTGTGTCTGTCTAAGACTGAAACAGGACGCACACTTTTCACCTGCCACACACATGCCCACTTTTCCTCTCTGGGGATAATAAAAACAAACCAGCGAACTGACAAAGGGCCTGCCCCCCTTCCACCCACGCAGATCCCCCCCAAAAAAATTCCCCTCCAGCTACTAATTATTATGCTAACTTGCAAAATTTCCCTGCATTTTTAAACAATGGAGAAAGGACGGTGGAGTGATACTTAGAAGAATGGCTTCTTGTCAGTCTCCACTAACAAAAATAGGCAACACCAAGTCAGCTACGCCTCAGCATAGTTATGCCCGTGGCCATGCGAATGCTGTTTAATTCTCTGAAAGAGTATCCGCACTTTTCAGCTGCCATCAAATGCCGACTTCCCCTCTCTGGGGATAATAAAAACAAACCAGCAAATTTATAGAGGGCCTGACCCCCCCATTGACACCGACCCGATGGAAAAAAAAAAAAAAACGTACCCTCCAGCTACTAATTATAAAGCTAACTTGCAAAATTTCCCTGCATTTTTTAACAATAGAAAAATGACGGTGGGCTTATACTTAGAATGGCTTCTTGTTAGTCTCCGCTGACAAAAATAGGCAACACCAAGTCGGCTACACCTCAGCATAGTTATGTCCGTGGCAGCCATCTTGGGTTTCAGGAGGCACATACAAACGTTATTACAATTAGGGTGAAATGCTGAAAACCTGCAAATAATTTTCAACGTACTGGTTAATTGAAAAGCTCTGCGGCATACTTCTTGGAACAAGCCAGTTACCTGTGCCAACGCATAGAGGAATATATAGAACCATGGTGGATTCCCAGCTGATGAAGCAAAGGATTCTTAAAGGAATGGGATGACCATGTGGATCCTGTTTAATTCTCTGAAATAGAATCCACACTTTTCACATGCCCACTTGTCCTCTCTGGGGATAATAAAAGAAAACCAGCGAACTCACAGAGGGCCTGAAACGCCCATCCACTCCTACCCCACAAAAAAAGAAAAAAAAATACGTACCCTACATGTAATTATAATACTAACTTGCAAAATTTCCCTCCATTTTTACGCAATGGAAAAATGATGGTGGGATGATACTTAGAAGAATGTCTTCTTGTCAGTCTCCACTAACAAAAATAGGCATCAACAAGTCAGCTATGCCTCAGCATATTTATATCCGTGGCAGCCATCTTGGGTTTAAGGAGGCACATTCAAACGTTATCACAATTACGGTTAAACATGCTAAAAACCTGACAATTCTAAAAGTACTGGTTAATTCAAAAGCTCTGTCGCATACTTCTTGGAACAAGCCAGTTACCTGTGCCCATGCAAAGAGAGGTCTAGAGAACCATGGTGGATTCCCAGGTGATGAATCAAAGGATTCTTAAAGGAACAGGCTCAAAAGTGCAGATCCTGTTTCAGTCTAAGTGTGAAACAGGATCCGCACATTTTGCCTGCAACACACATTCGCCCTTCTCGTCTCTAGGGATAACAAAAACAGCCCATCGGATTTACAGATGCCCTGCCCCCGGCCCCCACCACCCCACACAAAATAGTCTGCTCCAGCGACTCGTCCTTATGCTATCTGGTGAAAGGTCATAAGCCTTTTAAAAAACTGGAGATAGGATGGTAGAATTATACCTAAAAGACTGGCTTATTGCCAGATTCCCATACCAAGTATTGGCAACAGCAAGTGATGTAGGCCTCAGCATAGGTTTGTCCATGGCAGCCATCTTGGGTTTAAGGAGACACAGATGAACCTTATAACAATTATAATAAAAGGTGCTGCGAAAGCTGTTAAATAATTCTCATGGTAGTGGTTATTTCAAAAGCTCTGCGGCATACTTCTTTGAACTAGCCAGTTAACTGGGCCCACGCATAGTGCGGTGTAGAGAACTATGGTGGATTCCCAGCTGATGAAGCAAAGGATTCTTAAAGGAACAGGATGAACATGCGGATCCTGTTTCATACTCTGAAACAGGATCTGCACTTTTCACCTGCCAAACACATGCCCACTTCTCCTCTCTGGGGATAATAAAAAGAAACCACAGAACTGGCGGAGGGCTTGCCGCACCAGCCCCCAGACCCCACATAAAAACTTCCCGTCCAGCGACTCCTTGTTATTCTAACTGCCAAAAGGTGCTCTGACTTTTAAAATAGTGGAGAAGGATGGTGAAATGATACTTAAAAGAATGTATTCTTTCCAGTCTCCAGTACCAAGGATCGGCCACACAAAGTGAGCTCGGCCTCAGCATAGTTTTGTCCATGGCAGCCATCTCGAGACGAACCTTATGACAATTATGATGAAAGGTGCTGCAAAACCTGGCAAATAATTCTCAACGTAGTGGTTTTTTCAAAAGCTCTGTGGAATACTTCTTGGAACCCGGCAGTTTTCTGGGCCCATGCATAGAGGGGTCTAGAGAACCATGATGGATTCCCAGGTGATGAATCAAAGGATTCTTAAAGGAACAGGCTGAAAAGTGCGGATCCTGTTTCAGTCTGAGACTGAAACACTATATGCACTTTTTGCCTGCAACACACATGCCCACTTCTCCTCTCTAGGGATAATAAAAACAATCAATCGGATTGACAGATGTCCTCCCCCGCCCCCCAACACTGTACACAAAAAGGTCCCCTCCAGCGACTCATCCTTATGCTATCTGGCGAAAGGTCCTCTGCGTTTTAAAATAATGAAGATAGGATGGTGGAATTATACTTAAAATACTGGCCTTTTGCCAGACTCCCATACCAATTATTGGCAACAGGAAGTGACCTAGGTGTCAGCATAGGTTTGCCCGTGGCTGCCATCTAGGGTTTTAGGAAGCACAGATGAACCTTATCAAAATTATGATAAAAGTGCTGGAAAAGCTGGCAAATAATTTCCATAGTAGTGGTTATTTCAAAAGCTCTGAGGAAAACTTCTTGGAACCAGGCAGTTTTCTGTGTGCACTAAAAGAGGGGTCTAGAGAACCATGGTGGATTCCCAGCTGATGAAGCAAAGGATTCTTAATGGAACGGGGTGAAAAGTGCAGATCCTGTGTCTGTCTAAGACTGAAACAGGACGCACACTTTTCACCTGCCACACACATGCCCACTTTTCCTCTCTGGGGATAATAAAAACAAACCAGCGAACTGACAAAGGGCCTGCCCCCCCTTCCACCCACGCAGATCCCCCCAAAAAAATTCCCCTCCAGCTACTAATTATTATGCTAACTTGCAAAATTTCCCTGCATTTTTAAACAATGGAGAAAGGACGGTGGAGTGATACTTAGAAGAATGGCTTCTTGTCAGTCTCCACTAACAAAAATAGGCAACACCAAGTCAGCTACGCCTCAGCATAGTTATGCCCGTGGCAGCCATGTTGGGTTTAAGGAGGCACATACAAACTTTATCATAATTATGGTGAAACGTGCTGAAAACCCGGCAAATAATTCTCAACGTACTGTTTAATTCAAAAGCTCTGTGGCATACTTCTTGGAAGAAGCCAGTTACCTGGGCCCACGCATAGAGGGGTCTAGAGAACCATGGTGGATTCCAAGGTGATGAATCTAAGGATTCTTAAAGGAACAGGCTGAAAAGTGCAGATCCTGACTGAAACAGGATTCTGACTTTTTGCCTGCAACACACATGCCCACTTCTCCTCTCTAGGGATAACAAAAACAACCCATCGGATTGACAGATGGCCTGCCCCCGCCTCCCACCACCCCACACAAAATCGTGCCCTCCAGCGACTGATCCTTATGCTATCTGGCAATACGTCCTCTGCCTTTTAAAATAATGGAGATAGAATGGTGGAATTATACCTAAAAGACTGGCTTATTGCCAGACTCCCATACCAAGTATTCGCAACAGCAAGTCACCTAGGCCTCAGCACACGTTTGTCCCTGGCAGCCATCTTGGGTTTAAGGAGGCACAGATGAACCTTATCACAATTATGGTGAAAGGTGCTGCAAAAGCGGTCAAGTAATTCTCATGGTAGTGGTTACTTGAAAAGCTCTGCGGCATAATTCTTTGAACTAGCCAGTTAACTGGGCCCACGCATAGAGCAGTCTAGAGGCCCATGGTGGATTCCCAGCTGATGAAGCAAGGGATTCTTAATGGAACGGGGTGAAAAGTGCGGTTTCTGTTTCAGTCTAAGACAGAAACGGGATCCGAACTTTTCACCTGCCACACACATGCCCACTTCTCCGGGCTGGGGAAAATAAAAACAATCCAGCGAACTGACAGAGGGCCTGCGCCCCCCACCCACACCGACCCCACAAATAAAAATGTCCCCTCCAGCTACTAATTATTATGCTAACTTGCAAAGGTTTCCGTGCATTTTAAAATAATGGGGAAAGTATGGTGGAATGATACTTAAAAGAATGGCCTCCTTCCAGCCTCCAGTAACAAGTGTCGTGAAATCCAAGTGACCTAGGCCTCAGCATAGTTTTCTCCGTGGCAGCCATCTTGTGTTTAAGGAGGCACAGAAGATCCTTATCACAATTATGGTGATATGTGCTGCAGAAACTGGCAAATAATTCTACACGTAGTGTTTATCTCAAAAGCTGTGCAGCATACATCTTGGTACAGGCCAGTTCATGGGCCCATGTATGGAGGGTTCTAAGGAACCATGGTGGATTCCCAGCTGATGAATCAAAGGATTTTTAATGGAACCAGCTGAAAAGTGCGGATACTGTTTCAGTCTAACTGAAACAGGATCCGCACATTTCACCTGCCACAAATATATCCACTTCCCTGTCTGGGCATAATAAACACAAACAACCAGACTGACAGAGGGACTGTCCCCCAAACCACCCCGATCCCACCCAAAAACATCCCCTCCGTTGACTCATCCTTATGCTAACTGCCGAAAGTTGCTCACCTTTTAATATAAGGGAGAAAGGATGGTGCAATGATAATTAAAAGACTGGATTCTTGTCAGACTCCCGTACCAAGTATTGGCAACACCAAGCGAGAGAACCCTCAGTATAGGTTTGTCCATGGAAGCCATCTAGGGTTTAAGGAAGCACAAATGAACCTTATCAAAATTATGGTAAAAGTGCTGGAAAAGCTGGCAAATAATTTCCATGGTAGTGGTTATTTCAAATGCTCTGTGGCATACTTCTTTGAACTAGCCTGTTAAGTGGGCCCACACATAGTGGGGTGTAGAGAACTATGGTGGATTCCCAGCTGATGAAGCAAAGGATTCTTAAAGGAACAGGATGAAAAGTGCCGATCCTGTATCAGTCTAAGACTGAAACAGGATCCACACTTTTCACTTGCCACACACATGTCCACTTCTCCTCTCCGGGGATAATAAAAACAAACCACTGGACTGACAGAGGGCCTGGCTCTGCCTCTCCCACCCCACACAAAAACGTTTCCTCCAGCGACTCATCCTTAAGCTAAATGACAATAGGTGCTCTGCCTTTTAAAATAGTTGTGAAAGGAAGGTGGAATGATACTTAAAGGAATGGCTTCTTGCCACGGACCAGTACCAATTATCGGCAACTCCAAGGGAGATTGGCCTAACCGTAGTTTTTTCTGTGGAAGCCAGCTTGGGTTTCAGGATGCACTGCCTAACCTTTTCACAATCATTGTGAAAGTTGCTGCAAAAACTGGCAAATAATACTCAATGTAGTGGTTATTTCCAAAGCTCTGCGGCATACTTCTTGGAACTAGCCAGTTACCTGGGCCCACGCTCAGGGAGGTCTAGAGAACCATGGTGGATTCCCAACTGATGAATTAAAGGATTCCAAAAGGAACAGGCTCAAAAGCGGAGATCCTGTTTCAGACTGAAACAGGATCCAAAGTTTTCACCTGCCACATACATGCCCGCTTCTCCTCTCTGGGAATAATAAAAACAAACCACTGGACTGACAGAGGGCCTGCCCTCCCACACACACCCAACCCCACACAAAAAGCCGCTCCAGTGACTCATCTTTATGCTAACTGGCTAAAGGTGCACTGCCTTTTAAAATAATGGAGAAAAGACGGTGGAATTGTACTTAAAAAAAATGGCTTCTTGCCAGGCTCCAGTAAAATGTATCAGTACACCAAGGGAGCTAGGCCTCAGCATAGTTTTGTCCGTGGCAGCCTGCTTGGGTTTAAGGAGGCACAGATGAACCTTATCACAATTATGGTCAAAGGTGCTGCAAAAACTGGCAAACAATTCTCAACGTAGTGGTTATTTCAAAAGCTCTACGGCATACATCTTGGAACTAGCCAGTTACCTGGGCCCACACATAGAGGGGTCTCGACAGCCATGGTGGATTCCCAGCTGATGAATCAAAGGATTCGTAAAGGAACTGGCTGAAAAGTGCGGATCCTGTTTCAGTCTAAGACTGAAACAGGATCCGTACTTTTCACCTGCCACACACATGCCCACCTCTCCTCTTTGGGCATAATAAAGACAAACCACCAGACAGACAGAGAGCCTTCCCCTCAACGCACCACCCGACCCCACTCAAAAACGTCCCCTCCAGCAACTCATTCTTATGATAACTGGAAAAAGGTGTTCTGCCTTTTAAAATGATGGAGAAAGGATGGTGGAATGACTCTTAATAGCATGGCTTCTTGCCAGGCTCCAGTACCAACTATCGGCAACACCAAGTGAACTAGGCCTCAGCATAGTTTTGTCCGCTCCAGCCATCTTGGGTTGAAGGAGGCACGGACGAACCTTATCACAATTATGGTGAAAGGTGGTGCAAAAACTAGCAAATAATTCTCAACGTAGTGGTTATTTCAAAAGCTCTGTGGCATACTTCTTGGAACTAGCCAGTTACCTGGGCCCACGCATAGAGGTCTTTAAAGAACCATGGTGTATTCCCAGCTGATGAATCAAACGATTCTTTTTTGTTTGTTTGTTTGTTTGTTAGCTCATTATGGGGGTACAAAAGATCAGGCTATATACATTCCCCATGCCTCCCCTTTCCCCCGATTCTGAGCTTCAATTTTGTCCATTCCCTAGTCAGTGCACATCACATTCATCATGTAGGTGTGCACCCCTCCTCTCCCCCACCCCATCCCCCCCAGTTAGAACTTGAAGGGTGTCCATTCCCCAGGCAGTGCACATCACATTCATCAAGTAGGTATACACCCATCCCTTCCACCCGGCCCCAACCTCTGTCCGATACCCAATTGGTGTTGTTCCCAAATGTGCACTCAGGGAAACCAATTTGCTGGTGAGTACATGTGGTGCTTATTTTTCCATTCTTGGGATACTTCACTTAATAGAATGGGATCCAGCTCTCTCCAGGAGAACCAAAGAGATGCCATATCGCCATTATTTCTAATAGCTGAGTAATATTCCATGGTATACATATACCACATTTTGCTAATCCATTCATGAATTGATGGGCATTTGGGTTGTTTCCACATCTTTGTGATTGTGAATTGTGCTGCTATAATCATTCAGGTGCAGGTGTCTTTTTTATAGAATGACTTTTGTTCTTCTGGGTAGATGTCCAATAATGGAATTGCTGGATCGAATGGTAGGTCTACTTGAATCTGTTTAAGGTATCTCCACATTGCTTTCCACAGGGGCTGCACTAGTTTACAGTCCCACCAGCAGTGTATGAATGTACCTATCTCCCCACACCCACACCAACATGTATAGTTTTGGGACTTTTTGATAAAGGCCATTCCCACTGGAGTTAAGTGATATCTCATTGTGGTTTTGATTTGCATTTCCCTGATGATTAGAGATGTTGAACACTTTTTCATATGTTTGTTAGCCATTTTTATATCTTCTTTTGAAAAATTTCTATTTATGTCCTTTGCCCACTTTTTGATAGGGTTGTTTGATTTTTTCTTACTGATTTTCCTGAGTTCTAAATAGATTCTTGTTATCAGTCCTTTATCTGATGTGTAGTATGCGAAAATTTTTTCCCATTCTGTAGGTTGTCCATTTACTCTTGTGACTGTTTCTTTGGCTGTGCAGAAGCTTTTTAATTTGATCAGGTCCCATTTATTTATTTTTGTTGTTGCTGTGATTGCTTTAGGGGTCTTCTTCATAAATTCTTTGCCTAGGCCAATGTCTGTAAGAGTCTTTCCTACATTTTCTTCTAGAATTCTAATAGTTTCTGACCTTAGGTTTAAGTCTGTTAACCACTGTGATTTGATTTTTGTGAGGGGTGAGAGTTATGTGTCCTGTTTTAGTCTTCTACATGTGGATATCCAGTTTTCCCAGCACCATTTATTAAATAAGGAATCTTTTCCCCAGAGTATGTTTTTGTCTGCTTTGTCAAAGATTAGATGGCTATATGAGGATGGTTTTATATTGGGATTTTCTGTTCTGTTCCACTGGTCTGTGTCCCTGCACTTGTGCCAGTACCAGGCTGTTTTAAGAACCACAGCCTTGTAGTATAGTTTGAAGTCTGGCAAATTAATACTTCCCATTTTGTTTTTGTTGTTTAAGATTGCTTTTGCTAAACGGGGTCTTCCCTGGTTCCATACAAAGCGTAAAATTATTTTTCCTATGTCTGTGAAAAAAGATGTTGGTAATTTAATAAGGATTGCATTGAATCTGTAGATAACTTTGGGCAGTATAGACATTTTAACAATGTTGATTCTACCGATCCATGAGCATGGTATGGTTTTCCACCTATTTACATGTTCTGCAATTTCCTTCCTCAGTGTTTCATAGTTCTCCCTATAGAGGTCCTTTACCTCCTTAGTTAAATAAATTCCTAGGTATTTTATTTTCTTTGTTGCTATTTTGAAGGGTATTGAGTCCTTAATTTGGTTTTCCATTTGACTGTTATTGGCATATATGAATGCCTCTGATTTGTGTGTATTGATTTTGTATCCTGAGACTTTACTGAATTCATTGATCAATTCCAGGAGTCTCTTGGTTGAAACCTTGGGGTTTTCTAGATATAACATCATATCATCAGCAAAGAGTGAGAGTTTGATCTCTTCTGTCCCTATTTCAACTCCCTTGATTCTGCTCTCTTGCCTGATAGCTCTTGCAAGGACTTCCAATACTATGTAGAAAAGTAATGGGGACAGTGGTAAGCCTTGTCTGGTTCCAGTTTGAAGTGGGAATGCTTTCAGTTTTTCCCCATTCAGTATGATGTTGGCTGAGGGTTTGTCGTATATGGCTTGTATCATTTTTATATAGGCCCCATCTATGCCTATTTTGTTAAGTGTTCTTATCATAAAAGGGTGTTGAATTTTGTCAAATGCTTTCTCTGCATCTATTGAGAGGATCATCTGATCTTTATTTTTGCTTCTATTTATGTGATGAATTACATTCCCATATGTCAAACCATCCCTGTATCTCTGGGATGAAGCCCACTTGGTCGTGATGGATTATTTTTTTGATAAGCACTTGGATTCGATTTGTTAGAATTTTATTGAGAATTTTTGCATCTATATTCATAAGAGAAATTGGTCTATAGTTCTCTGTTTTAGTTGCATCCTTTCCTGGATTTGGTATCAGGATTATGTTGGCTTGGTAAAAAGTGTTGGGGAGAATCCCATCCTTCTCTATATTGGAGAATAGTTTATGTACGATGGGCACCAGTTCTTCTTTGTAGGTATGGTAGAATTCAGGTGTGAACCCATCTGGTCCAGGGCTTTTCTTTTTGGGAAGGTTTTTTATTGCTGTTTCAATTTCAGATCTAGATATCGGTCTATTCAGGAATTCTATTTCTTCCTGGTTGAGCCTGGGAAGGCTGTGTGTTTATAAGAATTTGTCCATTTCCTCCAGGTTTTCTAATTTGTGTGCATAAAGATTTTTGTAGAATTCATAGATGATATCATGTATCTCTGTGGCATCAGTCGTGATTACTCCTTTCGTGTTCCTGATCGAGGTTATAAGAGATTTTTCTTTTCTGCTCTTGGTTAGTTTAGCCAGAAGTGTGTCAATTTTGTTTATTTTTTCAAAGAACCAACTTTTGGTTTTATTAATCTCCGTTATGGTTTGGTTTAATCTCCCTTATGCTCCCTTATGGTCCTTTTCATTTAGTTCTGATTTAATCTTAATAATTTCCTTCTGCTGGGTTTGGGTTTGGTCTCTTCTTTCTTCTCCAGCTCTTTGAGTCTATTCATTAGATTGTCTATTTGTAAGTTTTCTGTCTTTTTGGTATAGGCATTTATGGAAATAAATTTTCCTCTCAGGACTGCTTTAGCTGTGTCCCACAGATTTTGATAAGTTGTATCTCCTTTGTCGTTTAATTCAAAGAATCTTTTGATTTCTGACTTGATTTCTTCATTTATAAAATGATTGTTCAGGAGAAGGTTATTTAGCTTCCATGACTTTGAGTAGAAATGAGGATTTCTGTTAGGGTTCATTGTTACTTTTATTCCACTGTGATCCGAGAAGCTGCATGGTATTATTTCTATATTTTTAAATTTTTTAAGCCATTCTTTATGTCCTAAGATATGGTCAATCTTGGAGAATGTCCCATGAGCTGATGAGAAGAACTTATATTCAGTGGTATTTGGGTAGAATGTCCTGTAGATGTCAGTCAGGCCCATTTGTTCTAGCATTCTATTTACGTCCAATATTTCTTTGTTTATTTTTTGTTTGGAGGATCTGTCTTGAACTGTCAGTGGCGTGTTAAAATCTCTGGCTACTAAAGTGTTGTTATCTATCATTTGGTTCAGATCAAGTAGGGTTTGCTTTATGAATCTGGGTGCACCTAGATCGGGTGCATATATGTTAAGTATAGTTATGTCTTCTTGTTGAATTGTACCCTTCACCAGTTTATAGTAACCATCTTTGTGTTTCTTTACTTTTGTTGATTTAAAAACTACGTTATCGGAGATTAGAACTGCCACGCCAGCTTTCTTTTGGGTTCCATTTGCTTGGAATATTGATTTCCACCCTTTTATTTTCAGTCTAAATGCATCCTTGCAGGTTAGATGAGTTTCCTGAAGACAGCAGATACTTGGCTTATATCTTTTTTATCCATTGGGCCAGTCCATGTCTCTTGAGTGGGGAATTCAATCCATTCACATTTAATGAGAGAACTGATAAGCGAGACAGATTGCTGTTCCTCATGTTGGGTTGAATTTCATTGATCTGTTTTCTCTCTTGAGCCATTATGATAACTGTGTTTTCATATTTATCTCTTGATTAGTGTTACATTCGAGGGTCCTTCTTGTGCTGGACCACGTGTAACTCTGTTTTGAATACTTCTTGGAAAGCTGCTCTTGTCTTGGTGAATTCTCTGAGTTTTTGTTTATCTGAGAATGTCTTAATTTCACCTTCATATATAAAACTGAGCTTATCTGGGTACAGGATTCTAGGCTGGGCATTATTCTGTTTCAGAAGAGTGAGAATGGGGCTCCAATCTCTTCTTGCTTGTAAGGTTTCAGTTGAGAAATCTGGCGTGATTCGGATGGGCTTTCCTTTGTATGTTACTTGTTTCTTTCTCCTTACAGATTGAAGAAGGGCCTCGTTAGTGGATATTTTGGTCAGTCTGATAACTACATGACGTGGTGTCTTCCTATTTGGTGTGAATCTCTCAGAGGTTCTTTGAGCTTCTTGAACCTGTGTATCTAGAGATTTGGCAAGGCCTGGGAAATTTTCCTCAATTATATCTTCAGATACTTTATTCAACCCTTGCTTATTGTCTTCTTCACCCTCAGGAATGCCGATAACTCTCACGTTAGGCTTCTTCACATAATCCCACATTTCTTGTAGACTATGATTATTTCTCATGTTTCTTTGTTTTAACTCTGTGACTGCCTTATTTAATTGGAAAGTGTTATCTTCGATCTCTGAGATTCTTTCTTCTGTTTGATCTACCCTGCTCTTGAGACTTTCCACTGTGTTTTGTAGCTCCTTGAATAAATTTTTCATTTCCAGGAGTTCAGTTTGATTTTTCTTCAGTATTTCAATTTCTTTGGTGAATTTTTCTTCCAAGTCCTGGATCTTTTTTGTGGTTTCTTTGTGTTGATTATCCATTTTTTCTTGCATAATGTTCAGCGTATTTATGATCCATGTTTGAAATTCTTCCTGTGACATGTTGCTATTTGGAATCTGCTCTGTGTTAATTGGTGGAGAACTAGTAATCCTCTTTGAGGGCATGGTTTCAGCTTGATTCTTTATACTCCTAGAGTTCCTTCGCTGAGCCCTTCCCATCTGAATGAATCCTTAAGATCCCTTCTTTCAGCTTTAGTCTGGATAGGGGCACACTGTGAGTGCCAGGTAAGCTGCCTCCTCTGTCACTAGGGGGAGCCCTTCACATATTGTTCAGGATTTTGCTAGCTCCGCTGGGGGGGCTGCCCCTCTTCCTCTCCCGAGGTGGCTTCTGTCTCTCTCTGTGAGAAAGACAGTGGATAGGGAGAGTGGAGCGGTGCCCTCATTCGCCCAACGCCCCAGCCACTGCAGTTCCCGCGGGCGATGGTCTGCCCCACCCCAATGTCTGCAAGGTCCACGCTCTACTCTCTCGTGACTGGGGAACCACTCAGTGTTCACACAAAGGTGGAGCTCCTAGTCAGGGTCCGTGGACTAGGGAAGGGAGCCGCCCAGGGAGCCGCCCGGTACCCAATCGCTCCTCAGCGTTTAGGCTGTGGACCCCGACAATGGCGGCCGCCCGTCTGCAGATCACTGTCACTGGGGTTGAATGCTCAGGGACCGGCAGAGGCCAGAGGAGCCGGGGACCGGGAGAATCCAGCCGCCCACCTATACGAGGCAGTTTGGCATCTGCTAGAGCCGGGACCAAAGCAGCCCCACCGCCCGCGTATAGGAGACAGTTGCTAGGTGCGTCAGCTGCGCACAGCACTCCAGGGTCCAAAATGCCTCCTGCCAATGTCTCCTCTCTGCAGAGCCCCACATCTCCCGTGGCGATTCTGCACCGACTTCAGGCAGATCCTCAATTGAGTGGGTGTGGAGGTCAGAGGGGGAACAAGATGCTTTCCTGTGGGGCTGAACCCACCCCACTCTCTGGTGAGGTGGGTACAGCTGTCCCGTGCTCCCTTCTCTATTGGCCATCCCGCACTCTCCAGATTTTGGTGATTTATTTCCCTAATCACCTCAGTCTTTTCTTGCTCTCTCTCTCTGTCCCACGCTGATTCTCCATGGATTCACACCACCGTTCTTGTGGGGAAGTGAACCTCTAGGGTTGTGGGCAGTGGGAGACCCATG
Source organism: Eulemur rufifrons (assembly GCF_041146395.1). Taxonomy (NCBI): domain Eukaryota; kingdom Metazoa; phylum Chordata; class Mammalia; order Primates; family Lemuridae; genus Eulemur; species Eulemur rufifrons. The sequence continues at coordinate 889,449 of NW_027182875.1, forward strand.
CCTTCCACTCCAGGAGCACGAATCCAGGAGGTCACCACCATTCCACCATCATTGAGAATGAATCAAAGGAGTCTTAAAGGAACGGGCTGAAAAGTGCGGATCCTGTTTCAGTCTAAGTCTGAAACAGGATCCGCACTTTTCACCTGCCACACACATGCCCACTTCTCCTCTCTGGGCATAATAAAAACAAACCACTGGACTGACAGAGGGCTTGCCCCCCCCACACACACCACACGACCCCACACAAAAACGTCCCCTCCAGTGACTCATTCTTATGCTAACTGGCAAACGGTGCTATGCCTTTTAAAATAATGGAAAAAGGATGGTGGAATGATACTTGAAAGACTGGTTTTATTCCACGCTCCCGTACCAAGTATCGGCAACACCAAGTGAGCTAGGCCTCAGCATAGTTTTTTCCCTGGCAGCCATCTTGGGATTAAGGAGGCAGAGAAGTACCTTGTCACAATTATGGTGAAAGGTGCTGCAAAAACTGGCAAATAATTCTCCACGTAGTGGTTATTTCAAAAGCTCTATGGCATACTTCTTGGAACC
>NW_027182875.1:897500-917500 GCF_041146395.1 Eulemur rufifrons
TAGGGATTAGTGACTATGGTTTTTGGTTAGTGTTGGGGTTAGCGGTTAGGAGTTAGTGTTTTATGAAGGGGTATGGTTAGAATTAGGATTGGGGTTAGAGTTAGGGTGAGGTATAGGGGTTAGGTTTAGGGGTTAGGTTTAGGGGTTAGTTTCTCCGAGTGAATATACCCCGTTCCCCATATGACTCTCCCCCTTCTTCCAAAGTAGAGTTTTGCAGGCCTACAAATCATCCCCCGAAAGTTGGTTTCTATAAATGACGGTACGCTTTCCTATATATTACTCTTTAACTTCTTGCAAAATAGAGATTTGCATGGCTACAAAAAAGCCACCCCATAATTGCTTTCTCTGCATGAATGTAAGCGTTCCCATATATCATTCTCCTACTTCTTCCAAACTAGAGTTCAGTACACCTACAAACGACCACACCATCGTTGCTTTCTCTGAGTGAATGTAAGCCTTCCCATATATGACTCTCACTCTGAAACCAAATTAGAGTTTGGCACACCTACATTCCACACCCAGAGATTTGCTTTAAGCGACTCTAAGCTTTCTTATATGTGATTCTCAAACTTCGTCCAAACTAGAGTTTAGCATGCCTAGAAACCACCCCACAGTTGCTTTCTCTGCATGAATGTAAGCGTTCATATACATGACTCTCGTACTTCCTCCAAAATACAGTTTAGAATGCCTACAAACCACCACCCAAACGTTGCGTTCTCTGAATGAATGAAAGCATTCCCATGTTTGACTCTCACAATTGATGCAAAGTAGAGTTTAGCAGGCCAAGAAAGGCTCTCCCGAGAGTTGCTTTCTCTAGGTGACTGTAAGCTTTCCTAAATAAGACTCTCCAACTTCTTCCAAACTACAGGTTAACATGCCCACAAAACATCACCCCATGGTTTTTTCTTTGCATGAATGTAAGCATTAGTATATATGACTCTGGTACTTCTTTCAAAATACAATTTAGCAGACCTAAAAATCACCCACCAAGAGTTGCTTTCTCTAAATGACTGTTCAGGTTTGGAACTTCTTCCAAACTATAGCATGCTTACAAAACACCACCCCGTAGTTGCTTTCTCTGTGTGAATGTAAGCCTTCCCAAATATCATTCTCGTACTTCTTCCAAACTATTTAGTATGCCTACAAAAACCACCCCACTGTTTTTTCTCTGAGGGAATGTAAGCGGTCCCATGTTTGACTCTCACACTTCATCCAAATTAGAGTTTAGCATGTGTACAAAAAAAATCTCCCGAGAGTTGCTTTCCCTAGGTGACGGTAATCTTTCCTGTATAAGGTTCTCCAACTTCTTCCAAACTGCAGTTTAGCATGCCTACAAAACCTGACGCCATAAGTGCTTTCTCTGTGTGAATGTAAGTGTTCCTATATAGGACTCTCGTACTTCTTCCAAACTACAGTTTAGTATGCCCTACAAACCACCACCCAAACGTTGTTTTCTCTGAGTGAATGTAAGCGTTCCCATATATGACTCTCACACTTCAACCAAAATAACTCTATTTCAACCAAAATAACTCTACATTCCACACCCAGAGAGTTGCTTTCTCTACGTGACTGTAAACTTTCCTATATATGACTCTCAAACTTCGTCCAAACTAGAGTTTTCAAGCCTACAAAACACCACCCCATAGTTGCATTCGGTGCCGGAATGTAAGCGGTTCTACATGTGATTCTCTTGCTTCTTCTAGGAACCACAACCACAACGTTGTTTTCACTGAGTTCCCATATATTATTCTAACACTTCATTGAAAATAGAGTTTAGCAGGCCTACGAAACACCCCCGAGGGTTGCTTTCTCTAAGTGACTGTAAGCTTCCCAGATATGACTCTCGAACTTCCTCCAAACTATATTTTAGTAGGCATACAAACATCACTCCATAGTTGCTTTCTCTGCGTGAAGGTAAGTGTTCCTATATACGATTCTCGTACTTCTTCCAAACTAGAGTTGACTATGCCTACAAATCACAATCCCATCGTTGATTTCTCTGAGTGAATGCACGCGGTCCCCAATATGACTCTCTTCCACTTCCAAACTGGAGTTTTGCAGGTGTACAAAACATCCCCCGAGAGTTGGTTTCTATGACTGTACCCTTTCCTATATATTACTCCTTAACTTCTTCCAAACTAGAGATTAGCATGGCTACAAAAACGCCACCCCATAATTGCTTTCTCTACGCGAATGTAAGCGTTCCCATATATCATTCTCCTACTTCTTCCAAACTAGAGTTTAGTATGCCTACAAACCACCACGCCGTCGTTGCTTTCTCTGAGGGAATGTAAGCCTTCCCATATATGACTCTCACTCTTAAACCAAAATAGAGTTTAGCAGGCCTACATTCCACACCCAGAGATTTGCTTTCTCTAAGTGACTCTAAGCTTTCTTATATGTGATTCTCAAACTTCGTCCAAACTAGAGTTTAGCATGCCTATAAAACACCACCCCATAGTTACTTTCAGTGCGTCAAAATGTATGTGCTCCTATATGTGATTCTCGTGCTTCTTCCAAACTGCAGTTTAGTAAGCCTACAAACAACCCCATCATTGCTTTCTCTGAGTGAATGTAAGCGTTCTCATATATGACTCTCACACTTCAACCAAAACAGGGTTTTGCAGGCCTACAAACCACCCGCCAAAACTTGCTTTTTCAAAGTGGCTGTTACCTTTCCTATATAGGACTCTGGAACTTCTCCCAAGCTAGACTTTAATATGTCTACCTGACACTACTCCGTAGTTGCTCTCGCTGTGTGAATGTAAGCGTTCCTATATATGAGTCTTGTACCTCTTCTTAACTAACATCTGGCATGCCAAAATAACACTCCCCCATAGTTGCTTTCTTTGAGTCAATGTAAACATTCCTATATATGTCTCTCGCACTTCTTCCAAACTAGAGTTGAATAAGTCTACAAACCAATCCCCGACAGCTGTTTTCTCTGAACGAATTTAAGCGTTCCTATATATGACTATGGCACTTCCTCCAAACTAGAGTTTAGAAAGCCTACACTCCACCCCTGTTCGTTGCTTTCTCTAAGTTACTGTAAGTTTTCCTATACATGGCTCTCAAAATTTTCCAAACTAGAGTTAGCATGCCTACTATACACCTACACATAATTGCTTTGTCTGAGTGAATATAAGCCTTCCTATATATGACTGTCGCACTTTTTCCAAATTAGAGTGTAGCCAGCCTGGAAAGCACCCCTTATAGTTGCTTTCATTGAGTGAATGTTAACATTCCTATGTATGACTCTCGCAACTTTTCCAATCTAAGATTTTAGCAATGCTACAAATCCCCCGCCGAGAGTTCCTATATGTAACTGTCCTCTTTTTCCAAGCTAGAGTTTAGGAAGCCTAGAATCCGTCCCCCCGTAGACGCTTTATGTGAACGTAAGCGTTCCTATATATGACTCTCGCCTTCCTCCAAACTAGAGCTTAGCAAGCCTACAAACCAACTCCCTATAATTGCTTTCTCTGAATGAATGATATCGTTCCTATATAAGACTCTCGAACTTCTTCCAAACCAGAGTTTAACAAGCCAAAAAAGCACCCCCCATAGATGCTTCCTCTAACTCAAAGCTAATATTCCTATATATGATTCAGCTTCTTCATCCAAACTAGAGTAAGGCAAGCCTACAAATCACACATCAATAGTTGCTTTCTATAAGTAAATGTAAGCATCCCTATATATGACTATAGCAATTCTTCCAAACTGGAGTTTAGCAAGCCTACAGACCCCAGGACTCCACTCCATAGTACCCTGGGCATTGGCGCCTGCCTGTCATGCAGGACATAGGGGCGGACGCTCATCTCAGACACGGCATTGGTGGATTGTAGGCTTTTTTAAGTTTTTGAATTGAAGAACTCTGAGAATTGGAATTCGGTTTAGGGTAAGGTTAGGTGTTAGGGACTAGGATTAGATTTAGGGGTTAGGGTTTTAGGTTAGAATTAGGGTTAGGATTACTGTTAGGGTTAGAGATTAGGATTATGTTTAGTGGTTGGGTTTAGGTTTAGGGTGAGAGGCAAGAGTAAGGGTCAGGGATTAGGGTTACTGTTAGGAGTTAGATTCGGGGCTTACGAAGGGTTTGGTTTAGTGATAGGGTTAGGGCTTACGTTTAACGGTGTGTGTTAGGGCACGGGCCCCGTCTAATGTACGGGGCACTGTGGGTGTGGAGCAAGGCTGCGTCCCCACTTCATCTTACCCTGGGTGTTGGGCTTCAACTGTCACGCAGGACAAAGGCAGAGGCTCATGAAACGCATGGTTAGGATTAAGGTTTAAGGTTAGGGTCAAGGTTGAGGGTTAGGGTGAGGGTTAACAGTTAGAGTTAGGGTAAGGGGGTTAGGGATAGGGTAAGGGTTAAGGGTTAGGTTTATGGTTCAGGTTTAAGGTTAGCATTAGAGGGTAGGGTTAGTGTAACTGTAGGTCAGTGTTGCGGTTAGATCTCTAGGCATTAGGGTAAAGGTCAGGGTTAGGGTTAAGAGTTAGGGTTAAGTTTAATGGTTAAGGATTGGGATTAGGGTTGAGGGTTAGGGTTAAGATTATGGGTAATGACTCAGGATCAAAGGTTAGGGTTATTTTTAGGCGTAGGGTTAGCGTAAGGGGTTAGGGTTAGTGTTAGTGTTGTTGGTAGGGTTAAGGTTAGGGTTGGCGTTTCAGAATTAGGGATTAGGTGTTATGGTTATGGCTAGGAGTTAGCGTTAGATTTACGGTACAGGTCTTGTTCTCAGGGTGTCATGCTAAGATAAGGGGTTAAAGTTAGAGTTAGCGTTAGATTTACGGTACAGGTCTTGTTCTCAGGGTGTCACGTTAAGATAAGGGGTTAAAGTTAGGGTTACGGTGAGCTTTACCTGTTAAGGTGAGCAGTAGGATCAGGGTTAGGTGTTATGTTCTGGGTTAAGGTTATGGGTGAGGGGTAGGGTTTATCCTTAGGGCACGGGCCCTGTATGCACTAGGAGGCGAAGTTAGGGGTCTGTGATGGTCGCTGGGAACCCACTCTATCGCACGCAGTGTATGGGCCTCTGGGTTTCATGCAGGACACTGTGTCAGAGCCGGCTTTCATGCATGGCTTAGTAGGATTGTAGGCTTTCAAAACTCTGAGAAAGCAAGAAGTCTGAGAATTAGATTTCGGGTTAGGATTACGGCACGGTTTAGGGATGAAGATTAGTGGTTAGGGTGAGGGCTTAGGGTTAGGGGTTAGGGTTAGGGTTAGGGTTGCTGGTAGGGTGAAGGTTAGGTTTGACGTTTTAGAATTAGGGATGAGGTGTTACGGTTATGACTATGGTTTAGGATTAGAATTACGGGATAGGGCTTCTTCTCAAGGTGTTATGCATTCACGTTAAGTTAAGGGGCTAAGTTAGGGTTACGGGGAGGTTTATGTTTTAAGGTGAGCAATAGGATCAGGGTTAGGTGTTATGTTCAGGGTGAGGGTTATCTGTTAGGGGTAGTGTTTATACTTAGCGTACAGGCCCTGTCTGCACTGGGCGGGGGGCGGGGGTTAGGGGGATGGGATTGTCCCCGGGAACACACTCTATCGTACGCTGGGTATGGGCTCCTGGGTTTCATTCAGGACACAGTGGCAGAGCCCCCTTTTACTCATGGCATGGGAGGATTGTAGGCTTTCTAAACTCTGAGAAAGCAAGAACTCTGAGAATTAGATTTAGGGGTAGGATTCTGGTAATGTTTAGGGATGAAGATTAGTGTCAGGGTGGGGTCTTGGGTTAGGGGTTGGGGTTAAAGGTTAGTGTTAGGTTTAACAGTTACAGTTAGGTTTACGGTTAAGTCTCAGGGTTCGGGTTAAGGTTTGGGTTTAGCGTTTGGCACAGGGGTAGGCTTCAGTGTTAGCTTCATGGTTAAAGATTAGGAGTAGGATTAGTGTGAGGGTTAAGGGTAAGGGTCAAGATTAAGGGTTCAGGTTGGGGTTAGGCTTAGGTTTAGGGTTAGGGGTCAAGGGTTAGGATTAGGGTTAAGTGTTGGGCTTAGGGTTGGGGTTTAGTGTTAAGTTTATCGTTAAGGATTAGGGTTAGGGTCAGGGTTAAATGCTTGGGTGCGGGTAATGGTTAGGGACAGGGTTAAGGTTTATGGATAGGGTTAGTGTTAAGGGTTTACGGGTAGGTTTAGGGTTCAGGGTTAGAGTTAGCATTAGGGCTTAAGGTTAGGATTAGGTGGTAGGTTAGATTTTAGGGTTAGATCTAGGCGTTAGAGTAAGGGTTAAGAGATAGGGTTAGGTTTAATGCTTAGGATTAGGCTTAGGGTTTGGGGTTAAAGTAAGTGTTAGGGGTTGGGTTTAAGGATCAAAGGTTAGTGTTATTTTTAGCTGTAGTGTTAGGGTTAGGGATAAGGGATAAGGTTGGCGTGAGGGTTTTCCTTACTGTTAGGGTTAGGGTCAGGCTTAGATTAAAGGTTAAGGTTAGGGTCAGCGTTAAGGGTTAGGGTGAGGGTTAACGGTTACGGTAAAGGTTAAGCGTTAGTGTTAGGGATTAGCGATTAGGGTTTTTGGTAAGTGTTAGGGTTAGGAGTTAGTGTTTTATGAAGGGGTATGGTTAGAATTAGGATTGGGGTTAGTCTTAGGGTTAGGTTTAGGAGTTAGGTTTAGGGTAAAAGGATAGGATTAGGGTTAAGGGTTGGGCTCAGGATTAGGGTTAAAGTTTAGTGTTAGGGTTAATGTTTAGTGTTATGGTCCAGTTTAAGTGTTAGGGTAAGGGTTAACGGTTAGGATTAGGCTTAGAGGTTGGGGATATAGTGAGGGTTCAGTGTTAGGGTTAGGTTTAGGGTTCAGGGTTAAGGTTAGCTGTAGGGGTTATGGTTAGGGTTAGGTGTTAGGTTAGTGTCAGGGTTAGGTCTAGTCGTGAGGGTAAGGTTTAGGGTTAGCTTTAAGAGCTAGGGTTAGGTTTAATGGTTAGGATTAGGATTACGGTTAAAGGTTAGGGTAATGCTCAGGGGTTAGGGTGAAGGGTTAAGGGTTTTTGTTAGGCATAGCGTTGGGGTTAGAAGTAAGGGTTACTGTCAGTGTTAGGGTTGTAGGCAGGGTTACGGTTAGAGTTAGCGGTTTAGAAATAGGGTTAGGGATTAGGTGTTACAGTGACGACTAGGAGATAGGGTTAGAATTATGGGATAGGGGTTGTTCTCAGGAAATGGGTTATGCACTAACCTTAGGATAAGAGGTTAAAGTTAGGCTCACGGTGAGGTTTACGTGTTAAGGGGAGAAATAGGAACAGGGTTAGGTGTTATGTTCACGGTGAGGGATATCTGTTACAGGTATTGTTTATGCTTAGCGCACGGGCCCTGTCTGCCTTAGGCGGGGGTGGGGGCAGGTTAGGGGACTGGGATTGTCACCAGGATCCCACTGTATCGTCCTCTGGGTATGGGCCCGTAGGTTTGATGCAGGACACAGTGGTAGAGCCTCCTTTCACGCATGGCATGGGAGGATTGCAGGCTTTCTAAACTCTAAGAAAGCAAGAAGTCTGAGAATTAGATTTAGGATTAGGATTCTGGTTAGGGTTACGGATGAAGTTTAGTGTTAGGGTGAGGGCTTAGGGTTAGGGATTAGGGTTAGGGTTAAATGTTACTCTTAGGTTTAACGGTTACAGTTCGGTTTAGGGTTGAGGTTTACGGTTAGGGTTAAGATGAGGGGTTAGGGTTTGGTATAGGGTTAGGGTTAGGTACAGGGTTAGGGTTAAGTGTTAGGTTTACGGTTGAAGATTAGGATTAGGGTTAGCATTAAAGGTTAGCGTGAGAGTTAACGGTTAGGGTTAAGGTTAAGAGTTAGGGTTAGGGTTTAGGTTTAGGGTTAAGGGTTAGGGTTAGCTTTAGGGTTCGAGTTATGTGTTAGGGTTTGTGTTAGAGGTTAGGGTTAGGTTTACTGGTCACGGTTAGGGTTACGTTTAGGGGTTAGCATTAGGGTTAAGGATTAGGTTTAGGGTAAGGGTTTAGAGTTAGTGTTGGGCTTTAGGCTCGGGGCTTAGGTTCAGGGTCAGGGGTTAGGGTTGGTGGTAGGGCTTAGATTTAGCGGTCAGTTTAAGGGCACAGGACCTGGTTAATATACGGTGAGAGGGGTGCGGTCGGAGTCACCACAAAAGCACAACATCATTCCCTGGGCCTTGGGACAAAACCTACATGCAGGACTCAGGCGGAGCTTCATCTCACACATGGCATGGCTGTATTGTAGGCTTGCTTCTCTCGGGAATGGAAGTAGTGTGAGAATTAGGGTTAGGTTTGGGGTTAGGGGTTTCGAGTTAGGGGTTAGGCTTGGAGTCAGGGTTAGGTGCTAGGGATTAGTGGTTAGGGTTAGAGTTAGTGTTACGGGTTAGGTGTTAACTCTGGTTTAGGGGGCCAGGGTAAGGTTTAGGTTTGGAGTTAGCGTTAGGGTTAGGGGTTAGGGTTAAGGGATAGGGTTAGGGTTAAGGGTTAGGCTTAGGGTAAGGGTTCAGGTTTAGGGTTAGGGTCAGGGTTAAGGGTTAGGGTGAGGGTTAACAGTTAGGGATAGGGTTAGGGGGTTAGGGATAGGATTAGGTTTAAGGGTTAGGTTTATGGTTCAGGTTTAAGGTTAACATTAGGGGGTTAGGGTTAGTGTTAACTGTAAGTCAGTGTTAGGGTTAGATCTCTAGGCATTAAGGTAAAGGTTAGGTTTAAGGTTAAGTGTTAGGGTTATGTTTAATGGTTAGGCTTGGGATTAGGGTTAAGTGTTAGGGTTAAGGTTAGGGGTTATGACTAAGGATCAACGGTTAGGGTTATTTTTATGTGTAGGGTTAGGGTAAGGTGTTAGGGTTAGTGTTAGTGTTGTTGGTAGGGTTAAGGTTAGGGTTGGCGTTTCAGAATTCGGGATCAGGTGTTATGGTTATGGCTAGGAGTTATCGTTAGAATTACAGTATAGTGCTTTTTCTCAGGGTGTCATGCATTAACGTTAAGATAAGGTGTTAAAGTTAGGGTTATGGTGAGCTTTACCTCTTAAGGTGAGCAGTATGATCAGGGTTAGGTGTTATGTTCTGGGTTAGTCTTATGGGTGAGGGGTAGGGTTTATGCTCTGGGCACGGGCCCTGTATGCACTAGGAGGCAAAGATAGGGGTCTGTGATGGTCGCTGGTAACCTACTCTATCGTATGCAGTGTATGGGCCTCTGGTTTCCTGCAGGACACTGTCGCAGAGCGGGCTTTCATGCATGGCTTAGTAGGATTGTAGGCTTTCAAAACTCTGAGAAAGCAAGAAGTCTGAGAATTAGATTTCGGGTTAGGATTACGGCACGGTTTAGGGATGAAGATTAGTGTTAGGGTGAGGGCTTAGGGTTAAGGGTTAGGGTTAGGGTTAGGGTTGATGGTAGGTTGAAGTTTAGGGTTGGCACTTTAGAATATGGATGAGGTGTTATGGTTATGGCTAGGGGTTAGGTTTAGAATTATGGGATAGGGCTTCTTCTTTGGGTGCTATGCATTAACGTTAACATAAGGGGATAAATTAGTGTTATGGTTAGGTTTATGTTTTAAGGTGAACAACAGGATCAGGGTTAGGTTTTATGTTTGGAGTTAGGGTTATCTGTTAGGGATAGTGTTTTTGCTTAGCGCACGGGCCCTGTCTTCACCAGGAGGGGGGGGTTAGGGACTAGGATTGCCACTGGGAACCTGCTCTATCATGCACTAGTTATGGGCCCCCGGGTTTCTTGCAGGACACAGTGGCAGAGCCTCCTTTTACTCATGACGTGGGAGAATTGTAGGCTTTCTAAACTCTGAGAAAGCAAGAAGTCTGAGAATTAGATTTAGGGGTAGGTTTATGGTAATGTTTAGGGATGAAGGTTAGTGTTAGGGTGCGTTCTGAAGGTCAGTGGTTAGGGTTAAAGGTTAGTGTTAGGTTTAACCGTTACAGTCAGGTTTATGGTTATGTTTTAGGGTTAGGGTTAAGGTTAAGGTTTAGCGTTTGGTACAGTGTTAGGCTTAAGTTTTAGCTTTAGGGTTAAAGATTAGGATTAGGGTTAGGGTTAAGGGCTAGTGTGAGGGTTAATGATAAGGATCAAGACTAAGGGCTAGGGTTTTTGTTAGTGTTAGGAATAAGTCTTCGTGTAGGCTTTAGGGTTAGCGTTAAGTGTTATGGTTATGGTTAGGTTTAGGGTTCATGGTTAGTGTTATGTTTAGGGGTTAGTGTTAGGGTTAGGGCTTAGGTTTAGGGTAAGGTTTTAGAGTTCGTGTTCAGCGTTACGGTCGGAGCTTATGTTTACCGTTAGGGGTTAGTGTTAGTGTTAGGGCTGAGATTTAGCTTTTAGTTTAAGGGCACAGGACCTGTTTTATCTACGGTGAGAAGGGTGCTGTCGGAGTCTCCACGAAAGCACAAAATCGTTCCCTGATCCTTGGGAAAGGACCTACATGCAGGACTCAGGTGGAGCCTCATCTCACGCATAGTATAGCTGTATTGTAGGCTTGCTTCACTCTGAGAATGGAAGTAGTGTGAGAATCAGGGTTAGGGTTTGGGTTAGGGGTTTGGAGTTTGGGATTATGGTTCGAGTCAGGGTTAGGTCCTAGGGATTAGGAGTTAGGGTTAGTGTTAGGGATAGGGGTTAGTTGTTGGGTTTGGGTTAGGGTGCTAGGGTTAGGTTTAGGGTTGGGGTTAATATTAGGGTTAGCGTTTAGGGTTAAAGGATAGGATTATGGTTAAGGGTTTGGCTTAGGGTTAGGGTTAAGGGTTAGTGTTAAGGTTTAGGGTTAAGGTCAGGGTTACGTGTTAGGGTGAGGGTTAACAGTTAGGGTTATGGTTAGCGTCTTAGGGATAGGGTTAGGGTTAGAGTTAGGGGTTAGGATTAAGGGTGAAGTGTTAGGGTTATTTTTAGGCATAGTTTTAAAGTTAGGGGCTAGGGTAATGTTTGGTTTGATGGTAGGTTTAAGGTTAGGGTTAGCAGTTTAGAATTCGCATTAGGGATTAGGTGTTATGGTTATGGCTTGGAGTTAGGGTTAGAATTCAGAGATAGGAGTTGTTCTCAGGGTAAGTGTTATGCATTAACGTTATGATAAGGGGTTAAATTTAGGGTTATGGTGAGATTTACATTTTAAGGTGAGCAATGGGATCAGGGTCAGGTGTTATGTTCAGGGTTATGGTTAGGGGTGAGGGGTAGGGTTTATGCTTACGACTCGGGCCCTGTCTGCACTAGGCAGGGGGGGAGGGGTTTGGGGTTGCGATTGTCGTCGGGAACCCACTCTAGTGTTTGCTGAGTATGGGCACTGAGGTTTCCGGCAGGACACAGTGGTAGAGCCTCCTTTTATTCATGGCATGGGAGGATTGTAGGCTTTCTAACGCTGAGAAAGCAAGAAGTCTGATAATTAGATTTAGGGTTAGGATTATAGTTAGGGTTAGGAATGAGGTTAGTGCTAGGGTGAGGGATTAGGGCTAGGGATTATGGGTAGAGTTAAGGTTAAATGTTAGAGTTAGGTTTAACGGTTACAGTTAGGTTTAGGGTTACGTTTTAGGGTGAGGGTTATGGTTAGGGGTTAGGGTTTGGTACAGGGTTAGGGTTAAGTGTTAGGTTTAGGGTTAAAGATTAGAATTCGGATTAGGGTTGACGGTTAGTGTGAGTGTTAATGGTTAAGTTTGTGTTTAAGGGTTAGGGTTAGGGTTTAGGGCTAGTGTTAAGCGTTCGTGTTAGATTTAGGGTTAGAGTAAAGTGTTATGGTTAGGGTTATGGGTTAGCATTAGGGTTAAAGGTTAAGGGTTAGGTTTATTTTCAGGCACAGGGTTAGGATTAGGTGTTAGGGTTAGTGTTACCGTTAAGGTTTTTTGTAGGCTTAAGGTTAGGTTTAGCAGTTTAGAATTAGGGTTAGGGATTAGGTGTTATGGTTATGGTAAGGAGTTAGGGTTAGAATTATGGCATAGGGGTTGGTCTCAGGGTCAGTTTTATGCTTAAAGTTAGGGTAAGCGGTTAAAGTTAGTGTTACGGTGAGCTTTACGTGTTAAGGTGAGCAATAGGATCAGGGTTAGGTTTTATGTTCAGGGTTAGGGTTATGGGTGAGGGGTAGAGTTTATACTTAGGGTTAGGGTTAGGGTTAGGGTTTAGGCTTAAGGATCAAGGGTTAGGGTTAGGGTTAGTGTTAGGGCTGTTGGTAGGGTTAAATTTAGGGTTAGCAGCTTACAATTAGGTATTAGGTTTTACAGTTATGAATAAGAGTTAGGGTTAGAATTATGGGATAGGTGTTGTCCTCAGGGTAAGTATTATTCATTAACGTTAGGATAAGGGGTTAGGATTAGGGTTATGGTGAGTTTTACATGTTAAGGTGAGCAATAGGATCAGGGTCAGATGTTATGATCAGGGTTATGGTTATGGGTTAGGGGCAGTGTTTATGCTTAGGGCACAGGCCCTGTCTTCACTAGGTGGGGGGGCTCGGAGGCTGGGATTGTCACCAGGAACCCACTCTATCGTATGCTGGGTATGGGCCTCTGGGTTTCATGCAGGGCACAGTGGCAGAGCCTCCTTTCATGCATGGCATGGGAGGATTGTAGGCTTTCTAAACTCTGAGAAAGCAAGAAGTCTGAGAATTAGATTTAGGGTTAGGATTACGGTTAGGGTTAGGGATGAAGTTTAGTGTTAGGGAGAGGGCTTAGTGTTAGGGATTAGGGTTTGGTACAGGGTTAGGGTTAAGTGTTCGGCTTAGGGGTAAACATTAGGATTAGTGTTAGGTTTAAGGGTTAGCTGAGGGTTAACGGTTAGGGTTAAGGTGAAGGGTTAGGGTTAGGGTTTAGGGTTAGGATTAGGGGTTCGTGTTAGGTTTAGGGTTACACTTAAGTGTTAGGGTTTAGGTTCAGGTTTAGGGTTCATGGTTAAGGTTATGTTTAGGGGTTAGGTTTAGGGGTTAGGTTTGGTGTAAGGGTATAGTGTTAGTGAAGGGAGTTTGGGTCAGGGTTTCTGTTTAGGGTAGGGGTTAGTGTTAGGACTTAGATTTAGCGATTAGTTTAAGGTCAGAGGACCTGTTTAATCTATGGTGAGAAGGGTGTGGAATCGGTCGCTGAGACACCACAGCATTGTACCCTGGGCCTTGGGCTCAGACCTACATGCAGGAATCAGGGGGAGCCTGTTCTCATGCATGGCATGGTTGTATTGTAGGCTTGGTTAACTCTTAGAATGGAAGAAGTGTGAGAATTAGGGTTATGGTTAGGGTTAGGGATTTGGGTTTAGGAGAGAGTGTTCAAATGAGGGTTAGGGGTTAGGCATTAGGGGTTAGGGTTAGTGTTAGGGTTAGGGGTTGGGGTGAGGGTTGGGTTAGGGGCTAGGGTTAGGTTTAGGGTTGGGGTTAGTGTTAGCGTTCGAGTTAGGGATTAGAGTTAGGGTTAAGGGATAGGATTAGGGTTAAGAGTTTGGCTTAGGGTTCAGGTTAAGGGTTAGGGTTATGGTTAAAGATTAGTGTTAGTTTAAACAGTTACAGTTAGGTTTAGGGTTAAATTTTAGGGTGAGGGCTTTTTAAACTCTGAGAGAGGAAGACGTCTGAGATTAAGATTTAGGGATAGGATTATGGTTAGGATTAGGGATGACGATTAGTGTTAGGGTGAGGGCTTAGGGTTAAGGGTTAGGGTTAGAGTTAGGGTTAAGGTTAGTGTTAGTTTTAACGGTTAAAGTTAGGTTTAGGGTTAAGGTTTATTGTCAGGGTTAAGGTCAGGGGTTAGGGTTTCGTACAGGGTAAGAGTTAAGTGTTAGGTTTAGGGTTAAAGATCAGCATTATGGTTAGTGTTAAAGGTTAGTGTGAGGGTAAAAGTTTAGGGTTAAGTTTAAGGGCTAGGGTTAGGGGTTAGTGTTAGGGTTAAGGGGTCTTGTTAGGTTTAGGGTTACAGTTAAGTGTTATGGTTAGTGTTAGGGGTTACGGTTAGGCTTAGGGTTCATGGTTAGTGTAACATTTAGGGGTTAGGGCTAGGGTTAAATGATAGTGTTAGAGTTAAGGCTTAGGCTTTGGGTAAAGGTTTAGGGATAGGTTTACGGGTTAGGGTTAGTGTCAGGGTTAAATGTTAGGGTGAGAGTTAACAGTTATGGTTAGGGTTATTGGTTAGGGGTTGTGTTTATGCTTAGGGCACGTGCCTTGTCTGCACTAGGCGGAGAGGTTAGGGGGCTAGCATATTCGCCGGGAAATCACTCTATCGTATGCTGGGTATTGGCCCCTGGACACAGTGGCAGGGCCTCCTTTCACACATGGCGTGGGAGGATTATAGGCTTTCTAAACTCTGAGAAAGAAAAAGTCTGAGAATTAGATTTAGGGTTAGGATTATGGTTAGAATTAGGGATGAAGTTTAGTGTTAAGGTGATGCCTTAGGGTTAGGGGTTAGGTTTAGGGTCAGAGTTAAAGGTTAGTGTTAGGTTTAACAGTTACAGTTAGGTTTAGCGTTAAGGTTTAGTGTTAGGGTTCAGTTTAGGGGATAGGTTTTGGTACAGGTTAAGGTTTAAGTGTTAAGTTTAGAGTTAAAGATTACAATTAGGGTTAGGTTTAAAGGTAAGTGTGAGGATTAACGGTTAGGGTTAAGCATGAGGGTTAGGGATTAGGTTTAGTGTTAAGGGTTTATGTTAGTTTAGGGTTAGAGTTAAGTGTTATGGTTAGGGTTAGGGGTTAGGGTTAGATATAGGGTGCATGGTTAGGGTTACGTTTAGGGGTTAGGGTTACGGGTTAGGTTTAGGGTGAGTGTTTGGTGTTAGTGTTGGGCATTAGGATAAGGGCTTAGGTTTAGGGTTAGCGTTTAGGTTTAGTGTTAGGGCTTAGATTTAGCGGTTAGTTTAAGGGCACAGGACCTGTTTAATCTATGGTGAGAAGGGTGCAGAATTGGTCCCCTTGACACCACACCATCGTACCTGGGCCTTGGGCCCAGACCTACATGCAGGACTCAGGCGGAGCCTCTTCTCACTCATGGCATGGCTCTATTGTAGGCTTGGTGAACTCTGAAAATGGAGGAAGTGTGAGAATTAGGGTTATGGTTATGGTTAATTGTTTGGGGTTAGGGGTTAGGGTTCGAGTGTGGTTCAGGGGTTAGAAATTAGGAGTTAGTGTTAGTGTTAGGGTTAGGGGTTAGGGGTTAGTGTTGGTTTAGGGGCTAGGGTTAGATTCAGAGTTAGGGTTAGTGTTAGGGTTAGGGTTAGGGATTATGGTTAGGGTTAGGAATTAGGGTTAGGGTTAGGCTTAAGGGATAGGATTAGGGTAAAGGGTTAAGGCTTAGGGTTAGCATTAGGGATTAGGGTTAGGGTTAAGTGTTAGGGTTTTGGTCTGATTTAAGGGTTAGGGTGAGCGTTAACAGTTAGGGTTAAGGTTAATTGTTAGGATTGGGGGTTAGGCTTAAGGATTCGTATTAGGGTTAGGGTATAAGGGTGAGACTTAAGTCTTATGGTTAGGGACAGGGCTTTTGGTTAGGGATAAGGGTTAGGAGTTAGGGTTACTTTTGGGCATAGGGTAGGATTAGGGGTGAGGGTTAGGGTTAGGGTTAGTGTTAGGGTTGTTGGTAGTGTTAAGGTTAGGGATAGCAGTTTAGAATTAGGGTTAGGGATTAGGTTTTATGGTTATGGCTAAGATTTAGGGTTAGAATTATGGGATAGGCGTTGTTCTCAGTGTAAGTGTTATGCATTAACTTTAGGAGATGCGGTTAAAGTTAGGGTTACAGTGTGGTCTACATGATAAGGTGAGCAGTAGGATCAGGGTTAGGTGTTACGTTCAAGGTTAGGGTTATATGTTAGGCGTACTTTTTATGCTTAGGGAACGGGCCCTGTCTGCACTAGGCGGGAGGATTAGGGGTCTAGAATTGTGGCCGAGAACTTTCTCTATCGTACACTGGGTATGGGTCCCTGGGTTTCATGCAGGACACAGTGGCAGAGCCTCTTTTCACGCATGGCATGGGAGGATTGTAGGCTTTCTAAACTCTGAGAAAGCAAGAAGTCTGAGAATTAGATTTAGGGATAGGATTATGGTTAGTGTTAAGGATAAAGTTTAGCATTAGGGTGAGGGCTTAGGGTTAGGGGTTAGAGTTACGGTCAGGGTTAAAGGTTAGTGTTAGGTTTAATGGTTACAGTTAGCTTTAGGGTCAAGTGTTAGGGTTAAGGTTAAGGTTAGGGGTTAGGTTTTGGTACAGGGTAAGGGTTAACTGTTAGGTTTAGGGTTAAAGATTACGATTAGGGTTAGGTTTAAGGGTTAGTGTGAGAGTTAACGGTTAGGGTTAAGGTTAAGTGTTAGGGTTAGTGGTTAAGTTTAGGTTTAAGTGTTCGTGTTAGGTTTAGGGTTAGAGTTAAGTGTTATGGTTAGGGTTTGGGGTTAGGGTTAGGTTTAGAGTTCATCGTTAGGGTTACGTTTAGGCATTAGGGTTATGGGTAAGGATTAGGGTAAGGGTTTAATGTTAGTGTTGGGCGTTAGGGTCAGGGCTTAAGTTTAGGGTTAAGGGTTAGTGTTAGAGTTAGCGTTAGGGCTTAGATTTAGAGGTTATTTTAAGGGCACAGGACCTGTGTAATCTATGGTGAGAAGTGTGCAGAATGGGTCATCGCCACACCACACCATCGTACCCTAGGCCTTGGGCCCAGACCTACATGCAGGTCTCAGGCAGAGCCTCTTCTCATGCATGGCATGGTTTTATTGTAGGCTTGGCTAACTCTGAGAATGGAGGAAGTGTGAGAATTATGGTTATGATTAGGGTTAGGTGTTTGGGGTTAGGGGTTAGTGTTCGCGTGAGGGTTAGGTGTTAGGGATTAGGGGTTAGGGTTAATGTTAGCATTAGGGGTTAACGGTTAGGGTTGGGTTAGGGACTAGAGATAGATTTAGGGTTGGGGTTAGGGTTAGGGTTAGGGTTAGGGGTTAGGGTTAGGGTTAAGGGATAGGATTAGGGTTAAGGGTTAAGGCTTAGGGTTAGCATTAAGGGATAGGGTTAGGGTTAAGGGTTAGGGTTATGGTCCGAGTTAAGGGTTAGGGTGAGGGTTAACAGTTAGGGTTAGGGTTATAAGTTAGGGATAGTGTTAGGTTTAAGGTCTAGGGTTAGGGTTAGAGGTAGCTTTACTGCTAAGATTAGGTCTCGGCATTAAGGTAAGGGTTAGTGTTAGGGTTAAGGGTTAGGGTTAGGTTTAATTGTTAGGATTAGGATCAGAATTAAGGGTTAGGCTTAGGGTTAGGGGATAGGGTTAGGGTTTAGGGTAAACTTTTAAGGTTATGTTTAGGGATAAGGTTAGGGTTAGCGTTTAAGGTTAGGGTTAGTATTAGGGTTGTTTGTAGGGTTAAGGTAATGT
This sequence comes from Eulemur rufifrons, assembly GCF_041146395.1. Taxonomy (NCBI): domain Eukaryota; kingdom Metazoa; phylum Chordata; class Mammalia; order Primates; family Lemuridae; genus Eulemur; species Eulemur rufifrons. Next base: position 914,700 of record NW_027182875.1, read on the forward strand.
TTAGTGGTTAGAATTAGGGTTAGGGATTAGGGGTTACAGTTATGGCTAGGAGTTAGGGTTAGAATTAAGTGATAGGGGTTGTTCTTAGCATAAGTGTTATGCATTAATGTTAGGATAAGTGGTTAAAGTTAGGTTTACGGTGAGGTTTATGTGTTAAGGTGAGCAATAGGATCAGGGTTAGAATTATGAGTGAGGGGTAGGGTTTTGCTTAGGGTATGGGCCCTGTCTGCCCTAGGAGTGGGATTGAGGGGGATGCGATTGTCACCAGAAACCCACTCTATCGTATGCAGGGTATGGGCCCATGGGTTTCTTGTAGGACACTCTGGCAGAGCCTGATTTCACGCATGGTAAAGGAGGATTGTAAGCTTTCAAATCTCTAAGAAAGTAAGAAGTCTGAGAATTAGATTTAAGGTTAGGATTATCGTTATGGTTAGGGATGAAGTTTAATCTTAGGGTGAGGGCTTCGGGTAAGGGGATACGGTTAGTTTTAGGGTTAAAAGTTACTGTTAGGTTTAACAGTTACAGTTAGACTTAGGGTTTAGGTTTAGGGTTAGGGTTAAGCTTAGGGGTTATGGTTTGGTACAGGGTTAGGGTTAAGTGTTAGGGTTAGGGTTAAAGATCATGACAAGGGTTAGAGTTAAGGGTTAGTTTGAGTGTTAACAGTAGGGTTAAGGATAACTTTTAGGGTTAGGGGTTAGGATTAGTGTTAGGGCTGAGATTTAGCGGTTAGTTTAAGGGCACAGGACCTGTTTAATCTATGGTGAGAGTGGTGCACAGGGTCGCTGCGACACAACACCACCGTACGCTGGGCCTTGGGCCAAGACCTACATACAGGACTCAGGTGGAGCCTCTTCTCACGCATGACATGGCTGTATTGTAGGCTTGGTTAACTCTGAGAATGGAAGAAGTGTCAGAAATCGGGTTAGGGCTGGCTGTAGGTGTTTTTAACCCCTAACCCTAACACTAACCCCCTAATCCTAACCCTAACACTAACCCCAAGGTTAAATCTAACCTTAACCCCTACGACAACCCTAACCCTAACCCTAACCCCTCTCACTGTAGAATAAACAGGTCCTGTGCCCTTAAACTAACCACTAAATCTAAGCCCTAACATCAACCCTAACCTCTGACCCTAAACCTAAGCCCTGAGCCTAAAGCCCAACACTAACTCTAAACTCTTACCCTAAAGCTAATCCCTAACCCTAATGCTAACCTCTAAACGTAACCCTAACTGTGAACCCTAAACCTAACCCTAACCTCGAGCGCTAACCATAGCACTTAACTCTAACCCTAAACCTAACATGAACCCTTAATCCTAACACTAACCCTAACCCTAACTCTTAACTTTAACCCTGACTGTTAACCCTCACACTAACCTTTAAACCTAACCTTAATCGTAATCTTTAACCCTAAACCTAATATTTAACCCTAATCCTGTACCAAACCCTAAACCCTAACCTTAAACCTAACCATAAACCTTAACCCTGAACCTAACTGTAACGGTTAAAACTAAGAGTAACCTGTAATGCTACCCGTAACCCCTAACTCTAAGCCTTCACCCTAATACTAACCTTGATCCTTAACCCGAACCCTAACCCTAACCCTAAATCTAATTCTCAGTCTTCTTGCTTTCTTAGAGTTTAGAAAACCTACAATCCTCCCATGCCATGCGTGAAAGGAGGCTCTTCCACTGTGTCCTGAATGAACCGCTGGGGCCCATAACCAGAGTACGATAGAGTGGGTTCCTGGTGACAATCCCAGCCCCCTAACCCCCCCCCCCCGCCTAATGCAGACAAGGCCCGTGCCCTAAGCATAAACTCTACACCTCACCCAAAACTCTAACCCTGAAAATAACATTTAACCCTGATTCTATTGCTCACCTTAGAATGTAAACCTCACCGTAACCTGAACTTTAACCTCTTATCCTAACGTTAATGCATAACACTTACCCTGAGATTAACCCCTATCCCATAATTCTAACCCTATCTCCTAGTCATAACTGTGACAACTAATCCCTAACCCTAATTCTAAACCACTAACACTAACTGTTACCCTACGTAGTTACTGTTACGGTAACCTACTGTTACCCTAACACTGAACCTAACCCTTACTCCTAACGCCAAAGCTATGGCTAAAAATAATGCTAACCCTTGACCCTTTACCCTAACTCCTAACCCTAACCCTAATCCTAACCACTAAACCCAACCTTAGCTCTTAACCCTAACCCTAAACCTTACCCTGACGCCTAGACCTAACACTAACACTAAACTAACACCTAACCCTAATCATAACCCCTAAAGCTAACCCTAACCCTGAACCCTAAACCTAACTCTAACACTTAATACTAACTATATCCCTAACCCCTAACCCCAACCCTAACCCTAACCGTTAACCCTCACCCTAACCCTTAAACCGGACCCTAACACTAAATCTTAACCCTAAAGCTACGCCCAACCCTTAACCATAATCCTATCCCTTAACCCTAAACCTAACCCCTAACCCTAAACCTAACACTAACCCCAATCCTAATTCTAACCATAGCCCTTAATACATCACTACGCCTAACCCCTAACCCTAACCCTAACCCCTAATGCTAACCCTAACACTGAACCCTAAACCTAACCCTATCCCTAACCCTTAAACATAACTCTATCCCTAACCAATAATCCTAAGCCTAATCTTTAACCCTCACCCTAGAGCTTAACTCAAACCGTAACCCTAAGCCTAAACCCCAACCCTAACACTTAACACAAACCCTAAGCCTAAACACTTAACGCCAATCCTATCCTTTAACCCTAACA
>NW_027182876.1:37500-40000 GCF_041146395.1 Eulemur rufifrons
CCCGTAACCCTAATCCTATCCTTTTACCCTAAAACTAACCCCTAAACCAACCCCTATACCTCACCCTAACTCTAACCCCAATCCTAATTCTAACCATACCCCTTCATAAAACACTAACACCTAATCGCTAACCCTAACACTAACCAAAATCCCTAATCACTAATCCCTAACCCTAACGCTTAACCTTTACCCTAACCGTTAACCCTCACCCTAAATCTTAACACTGACCCTAACCTTAACCTTTAACTCTAAGCCTAACCCTTAACCCTACAGTAAGGAAGACCCTTAATGCTAATGGGATCCCTTATCCCTAACCCTAACACTACAGCTAATAATAACAGTAACTTTTCATCCTTAAACCTAACCCCTAACACTTACTTTAACCCCAAACCCTAACCCTAATCCTAAGCATTAAACCTAACCCTATCTCTTAACCCTAACGCTAGCCCTTACCCGAACGCCTAGATCTAACCCTAAATCGAACCTACCGCCTAATCCTAACCTTAAGCCCTAATGCTAACTCTAACCCTGAACCCTAAACCTACCCGTAACCCTTAACACTAACCCTATCCGTGAACCTTAACCCTGACCCTAACCATTACCCGCACCCAGGCATTTAACCCTGACCCTACCCCTAGTCCTTAATGATAACCCTAACACTAAACCCTAACCCTAAGGCCAACACTTAACCGTAATCCTATCCCTTAACCCTAACCCTAACCCTAACCCTAATGCTAACCCCAAAACGTAACCCTAACCGTCACCAGTAAACCTAACCCTAACCTCTAACACAAACCATAGCACATAACTCTAACCCTAAAACTAACCCTAACCCTAAACCTAACCCTAAACCCTAACTCTTAACCTTAACCCTAAGCGTTAACTCTCACGCGATCCTATAATCCTAACCCTAATCCTAATCTTCAACCCTAAACCTTACACTTAACCCTAACCCTGTACCAAACCCTAACCCCTCATCTTAACCCTAACCGTAAACCTCAACCCTAAACCAAAGTGTAACCGTTAAACCTAAGAGTAACCTTTAACGCTAACCCTAATCCCTAACCCTAAGCCCTCACCCTAACACTAAACTTCATCCTTAACACTAACCATAATCCTAACCCTAAATCTAATTCTCAGACTTCTTGCTTTCTTAGAGTTTAGAAAGCCTGCAATCCTCCCATGCCATGCGTTAAAGGAGGCTCTACCACTGTGTCCTGTATGAAACCCACGGGCCCATACCCAGAGTATGATAGAGTGGGTTCCCGGGTACAAACCCAGCCCCCAAAACTCCCCCCCGCCCGCCTAATGCAGACAGGGCCCGTGCGCTAAGCATAAACAATACCTTTAACAGATAACCCTAACCCTGAACATAACACCCAACCCTGTTCCTATTTCTCCCCTTAACACGTAAACTTCACGGTGCGCCTAACTTTAACCTCTTATCCTAACGTTAATGCATAACCCATTTCCTGAGAACAACCCCTATCCCATAATTCTAACCCTATCTCCTAGTCATCACTGTGACACCTAATCCCTAACCCTAATTCCAAACCGCTAACCCTAACCGTAACCCTACCTACAACCCTAACACTGACAGTAACCGTTACTTCTAACCCCAACGCTATGCCTAACAAAAACCCTAACCCTTGACCCTAACCCTTCACCCTAACCCCTTAGACTTACCCTAACCCTTAACCCTAATCCTAATCCTAACCATTAAACCTAACCCTAGCTCTTAAAGCTAACCCTAAACCTTACCTTCACGACTAGACCTAACCCTGACACTAACCTAACACTTAACCCTCACCAGAACCCCTAAAGCTAACCCTGAAACCTATCCCTAACCCTAGCAGTAAACTTTAACCCTAAACCTAAGCCCAACCCGTAACCCTACTCCTATCCTTTTACCCTAAAACTAACCCCTAAACCTAACCCCTATACCTCACCCTAACTCTAACCCCAATCCTAATTCTAACCATACCCCTTCATAAAACACTAACCGCTAACCTAACGCTAACCAAAAACCCTAATCACTAATCCCTAACCCTAACACTTAACCTTTACCCTAACCGTTAACCCTCACCCTAAATCTTAACACTGACCCTAACCTTAACCTTTAACTCTAAGCCTAACCCTTAACCCTAAAGTAAGGAAGACCCTTAATGCTAATGGGATCCCTTATCCCTAACCCTAACACTACAGCTAAAAATAACCCTAACCTTTGATCCTTAAACCTAACCCCTAACACTTACTTTAACCCCAAACCCTAACCCTAATCCTAAGCATTAAACCTAACCCTATCTCTGAACCCTAACGCTAGCCCTTACCCTAACGCCTAGATCTAACCCTAAATCGAATCTACCGCCTAATCCTAACCTTAAGCCCTAATGCTACCTCTAACCCTGAACCCTAAACCTACCCGTAACCCTTAACACTAACCCTATCCGTGAACCTTAACCCTGACCCTAACCATTACCCGCACCCAAGCATTTAACCC
>NW_027182876.1:47500-52500 GCF_041146395.1 Eulemur rufifrons
GCGTGAAAGGAGGCTCTACCACTGTGTCCTGCATGAAACCCACGGGCCCATACCCAGGGTATGATAGAGTGGGTTCCCGGGTACAATCCCAGCCCGCTAAACTCCCCCCGCCCGCCTAATGCAGACAGGGCCCGTGTGCTAAGCATAAACAATACCTTTAACAGATAACCCTAACCCTGAACATAACACCCAACCCTCTTCCTATTTCTCCCCTTAACACGTAAACCTCCCCGTGCGCCTAACTTTAACCTCTTATCCTAACGTTAATGCATAACCCATTTCCTGAGAACAAACCCTATCCCATAATTCTAACCCTATCTCCTAGTCATCACTGTGACACCTAATCCCTAATCCTAATTCTAAACCGCTAACCCTAACCGTAACCCTACCTACAACCCTAACACTGACAGTAACCCTTACTTCTAACCCCAACGCTATGCCTAACAAAAACCCTAACCCTTGACGCTATCCCTTCACCCTAACTCCTAAGCCTTACCCTAAACCTTAACCCTAATCCTAACCATTAAACCTAACCCTAGCTCTTAAAGCTAACCCTAAAACTTACCCTCACGACTAGACCTAACCCTGACAATATCCTAACACCTAACCCTAACCAGAACCCGTAAAGCTAACCCTGAACCCTATCCCTAACCCTAGCAGTAAACTTTAACCCTAAACCTAAGCCCAACCCGTAACCCTAATCCTATCCTTTTACCCTAAAACTAACCCCTAAACCAAACCCCTATACCTCACCCTAACTCTAACCCCAATCCTAATTCTAACCATACCCCTTCATAAAACACTAACTCCTAACCGCTAACCCTAACACTAACCAAAAACCCTAATCACTAATCCCTAACCCTAACGCTTAACCTTTACCCTAACCATTAACCCTACCCCAAATCTTAACACTGACCCTAACCTTAAGCTTAACTCTAAGCCTAACCCTTAACCCTACAGTAAGGAAGACCCTTAATGCTAATGGGATCCCTTATCCCTAACCCTAACACTACAGCTAAAAATAACCCTAACCTTGGATCCTTAAACCCAACCCCTAACACTTATTTAACCCCCAACCCTAACCCTAATCCTAAGCATTAAACCTAACCCTATCTCTTAACCCTAACGCTAGCCCTTACCCTAACGCCTAGATCTAACCCTAAATCAAACCTACCGCCTAATCCTAACCTTAAGCCCTAATGCTAACTCTAACCCTGAACCCTAAACCTACCCGTAACCCTTAACACTAACCCTATCCGTCAACCTTAACCCTGACCCTAATCATTACCCGCACCAAAGCATTTAACCCTGACCCTACCCCTAATCCTTAATGATAAACCTAACACTAAACCCTAACCCTAAGCCCAACACTTATCCCTAATCCTATCCCTTAACCCTAACCCTAATGCTACCCCCTAAACGTAACCTTAACCGTGACCAGTAAACCTAACCCTAACCTCTAACACAAACTTAGCACTAAACTAACTGAAACTAACCCTATCCCTAACCCTAACCCTAAACCCTAACTCTTAACCTTAACCCTAAGCGTTAACTCTCACGCTAACCTTTAATCCTAACACTAATCCTAATCTTCAACCCTAAACCTAACACTTAACCCTAACGCTGTACCATAACCTAACCCCTCATCTTAACCCTAATCGTAAACCTCAACCCTAAACCAAAGTGTAACCGTTAAACCTAAGAGTAACCTTTAACCCTAACCCTAATACCTAAGCCTAAGCCCTCACCCTAACACTAAACTTCATCCTTAACCCTAACCATAATCCAACCCTAAATCTCATTCTCACACTTCTTGCTTTCTTAGAGTATAGAAAGCCTGCCATCCTCCCATGCCATGGGTGAAAGGAGGCTCTACCACTGTGTCCTACATGAATCCCACGGGCCAATACCCAGAGTATGATAGAGTGGGTTCCCGGGTACAATCCCAGCCCCCTAAACTCCCCCCGCCCGCCTAATGCAGACAGGGCCCGTGCGCTAAGCATAAACAATACCTTTAACAGATAACCCTAACCCTGAACATAACACCCAACCCTGTTCCTATTTCTCCCCTTAACACGTAAACTTCACGGTGCGCCTAACTTTAACCTCTTATCCTAACGTTAATGCATAACCCATTTCCTGAGAACAACCCCTATCCCATAATTCTAACCCTATCTCCTAGTCATCACTGTGACACCTAATCCCTAACCCTAATTCTAAACCGCTAACCCTAACCATAACCCTACCTACAACCCTAACACTGACAGTAACCCTTACTTGTAACCCCAACGCTATGCCTAACAAAAACCCTAACCCTTGACCCTAACCCTTCACCCTAACCCCTAAGCCTTACCCTAACCCTTAACCCTAATCCTAATCCTAACCATTAAACCTAACCCTAGCTCTTAAAGCTAACCCTAAATCTTACCCTCACGACTAGACCTAACGCTGACACTAACCTAACACCTAACCCTAACCAGAACCCCTAAAGCTAACCCTGAACCCTATCCCTAACCCTAGCAGTAAACTTTAACCCTAAACCTAAGCCCAACCCGTAACCCTTATCCTATCCTTTTACCCTAAAACTAACCCCTAAACCTAACCCCTATACCTCACCCTAACTCTAACCCCAATCCTAATTCTAACCATATCCCTTCATAAAACACTAACTCCTAACCGCTAACCCTAACACTAACCAAAAACCATAATCACTAATCCCTAACCCTAACGCTTAACCTTTACCCTAACCGTTAACCCTAACCCTAAATCTTAACACTGACCCTAACCATAACCTTTAACTCTAAGCCTAACCCTTAACCCTACAGAAAGGAAGACCCTTAATGCTAATGGGATCCCTTATCCCTAACCCTAACACTACAGCTAAAAATAACCCTAACCTTTGATCCTTAAACCTAACCCCTAACACTTACTTTAACCCCAAACCCTGACCCTAATCCTAAGCATTAAACCTAACCCTATCTCTTAACCCTAACGCTAGCCCTTACCCTAATGCCTAGATCTAACCCTAAATCGAACCTACCGCCTAATCCTAACCTTAAGCCCTAATGCTCACTCTAACCCTGAACCCTAAACCTACCCGTAACCCTTAACACTAACCCTATCCGTGAACCTTAACCCTGACCCTAACCATTACCCGCCCCCAAGCATTTAACCCTGACCCTACCCCTAATCCTTAATGATAAACCTGACACTAAACCCTCACCCTACTCCCAACACTTAACCCTAATCCTATCCCTTAACCCTAACCCTAATGCTAACCCCTAAACGTAACCCTCACCGTGACCAGTAAACCTAACCCTAACCTCTAACACAAACCATAGCACATAACTCTAACCCTAAAACGAACCCTAAACCTAACCCTAACCCCTAATTCTTAAGCTTAACACTAAGCCTTAACTCTCACGCTAACCTTTAATCCTAACCCTAATCCTAATCTTCAACCCTAAACCTAACACTTAACCCTAACCCTGTACCAAACCCTAACCCCTCATCTTAACCCTAACCGTAAACCTCAACCCTAAAAAAAAGTGTAACCGTTAAACCTAAGAGTAACCTTTAACCCTAACCCTAAGCCCTAACCCTAAGCCCTCACCCTAACACTAAACTTCATCCTTAACCCTAACCATAATCCTAACCCTAAATCTAATTCTCAGACTTCTTGCTTTCTTAGAGTTTAGAAAGCCTGCAATCCTCCCATGCCATGCGTGAAAGGAGGCTCTACCACTGTGTCCTGCATGAAACCCACGGGCCCATACCCAGAGTATGATAGAGTGTGTTCCCGGGTACAATCCCAGCCCCCTAAACTCTCCCCGCCCGCCTAATGCAGACAGGGCCCGTGCGCTAACCATAAACAATACCTTTAACAGATAACCCTAACCCTGAACATAACACCCAACCCTGTTCCTATTTCTCCCCTTAACACGTTAACCTCACCGTGCGCCTAACTTTAACCTCTTATCCTAACGTTAATGCATAACCCATTTCCTGAGAACAACCCCTATCCCATAATTCTAACCCTATCTCCTAGTCATCACTGTGACACCTAATCCCTAACCCTAATTCTAAACCGCTAACCCTAACCGTAACCCTACCTACAACACTAACACTGACAGTAACCCTTACTTCTAACACCAACGCTATGCCTAACAAAAACCCTAACCCTTCACCCTAACCCCTAAGCCTTACCGTAACCCTTAACCATAATCCTAATCCTAAACATTAAACCTAACCCTAGCTCTTAAAGATAACCCTGAACCTTGCCCTCACGACTGGACCTAACCCCGACACTAACCTAACACCTAACACTAAGCAGAACCCCTAAAGCTAAGCCTGAACCCTATCCCTAACCCTAGCAGTAAACTTTAACCCTAAACCTAAGCCCAACCCGTAACCCTAATCCTATCCTTTTACCCTAAAACTAACCCCTAAACCTAACCCCTATACCTCACCCTAACTCTAACCCCAATCCTAATTCTAACCATACCCCTTCATAAAACACTAACTCCTAACCGCTAACCCTAACACTAACCAAAAACCCTAATCACTAATCCCTAACCCTAACGCTTAACCTTTACCCTAACCGTTAACCCTCACCCTAAATCTTAACACTGACCCTAACATTAACCTTTAACTCTAAGCCTAACACTTAACCCTACAGTAAGGAAGACCCTTAATGCTAATGGGATCTCTTTTCCGTAACCCTAACACTACAGCTAAAAATAACCCTAACCTTTGATCCTTAAACCTAACCCCTAACACTTACTTTAACCCCAAACCCTAACCCTAATCCTAAGCATTAAACCTAACCCTATCTCTTAACCCTAACGCTAGCCCTTACCCTAACGCCTAGATCTAACCCTAAATCGAATCTACCGCCTAATCCTAACCTTAAGCCCTAATGCTAACTCTAACCCTGAACCCTAAACCTACCCGTAACCCTTAACACTAACCCTATCCGTGAACCTTAACCCTGACCCTAA